>NW_008824939.1:4071063-4072890 GCF_000699105.1 Pygoscelis adeliae | reverse complement strand
ACCGCGTCTGCCACGGCCGCCTGGGTGGGCAGGGGTTTGTTCTCGTGCTGTTGCACGGGTGGCAGAAAAAGTAACTTAAAAGCTTGTATTTGCACACTGATTGATGCTATATTTACGTTTATTAAATGTTACAAGCACTCACTTAAATACCATAGATGCGTTGTAGGCATCTATAGCGCTACAAATGCGGGGATCACACGAGTAAAAATGTTAATAAATAGTACTGACTTAACAATTGGTTCGACTTCTGTATTAGTTCATTTTCTAGATTACAAGTGAGACAGTAAAACAGCGTCCACCATAATACAGGTCCGACAGCACAGTAATTGAGTGTTCATTCAAGTAGTATTAAAAACATATCGCGCAGATGGCTAAAGATCCCCTGCCCTGAGCTTTCCACCTCCCATAGGATGCACAAGTTACCGAACAAGAGCCAGAATCCCTGCTCCTCTCACTGAACTCAAACCGCCGCCTGTGCTCAAGACCTGATTGCTACACGCTTTCTCGGGATGTGCTATGGACATGAGCTAATTTAAAAGGGCACTGTAGGTTATTGTAAAGAACAGCACCAGTTACTTCAACAGTGAGCCTGAACTTTTACACTCCATTTTTTCTAACGCATTCAAAAATCTCTAAAAAATTAGGACTCGTCTGAAGCCCTAGGCAGAAGTCTCAATGACTCGTTTATGCCAGATCAGCACATACTCTACTAGTGTGTCAGAACTGAAGGCTTTTTATCTCTTCGCAGTTAGGCTGAGGAGGAGAAGCAGCGTATCGCTCGCTTGCAGGGTGCCCAGAGGGAGAAAGTGGACTCTGGCTTCCAGTGCCTGAGCTCCAACCCCGGAACAGCACTGTCTTTCACCAACGTTAAGCACCTAGTTTAGAAGCGGCAGGCGGGTTAGTCCTTGCCTTGTTCTTACATCCTTTCACCAACTTACGACTGTCGGTGACAGGATACGGGCTGGAATGAACCTCAGGGCCAGCTGTTCTACTGCACTGAAAAATTACATACACACGTTGAGTTCCCTGCAGTTTCATTCAATACAAAGATCACCTTCATCCTCTCGCGATGCTGTCCTTTAAATCTCCACCTGCCTTTGAACAATTCTCGGCTGTGGAGATTTCCAGGAGAAACAAATTCACTTTATTTCTTTTGCTCACTTGTCCAGCCCACACATTTCAAACAGCATCAGGGCTCAATTCCCCACACCTCTTTACAGTTCAGAGTCTCCGAACAAATTACACGGCATCCTTAAATAGCTCTCAGTGGGACAGCTAACGAAGCAAAACGCTGAACCCATGCACACGTGAGCTTCTGACATAGTAAGGTGACACAAAAAGACATCAAAACAAGAACTATATGTACACCACAGAACTTCACATCACTGCTCAGAGTTGAGTGCCGCCTGCTACCCAGCAGTCAAATGTAAATAACAGTACAAAAATGTGAAAAAAACAAAAAAATGTTGAAAATGCTTATGATCAAGAAAAAGAAATATTATAAACTCAGGGCTTACCTGCTTGGAAAGGTGCTTCCATTGTATCCGATAAATCCAATAAACCCAAAATTTCATTTTTGGTGGGAGTGCTGGTGTAGGAAGTTCCCACCCCCCCCATGGCAGCCCTGCATCATCCCTCCCTCTCACGCCAATGTCTAACAGCTGTTTCTGCTGCCATTTTATAAGCTGGACTGGGAAACTGATCTGGGCGAAAAGAGCCTCTCTGCTCCCCAAGGCATTTCTTTATTTGGATCACCACTATTGGACCGCGCGGGCCCACAGCAGCTGAAGCAGGACCGGGTGAGGGGCAGCAAAGGCAGGAGGGAGC
>NW_008824939.1:4065674-4070945 GCF_000699105.1 Pygoscelis adeliae | reverse complement strand
CTGAAAAAAAAAAAAGTGTCTTTTTAAGGCCTATACCTCCCTGTAGAACACGGCTGACCCCAGACAAGCGAGTCCAGCGTTAGAGGGGTGCGAACACACACACAGAAAGACAATACAGTTGCACCTTGCTCCCTCAGGGAACCGGGCTAATAAAAAGCCCCACATTACAGCATCTATACAAGCCATGAGGTGAAAACAAATCCTAAGAAGTCACTGCAGTGACAATTCAGTCAAATGGGTTTGTATTACTACCTACGTGGCAGGATGCAAAACAAGGACTGGTGAGAAGGCTGGGGATTGCAGGGTCAAAACACCAGCTATTTAAGTACTACCTATGGATTCTGCTGGCACTGGCACTGGCACTGCTATGCTGCGCTGGGAGCTTGCCGCAGGAGTCTCCTAGTGAAGAGGTGACAAAATGATGACCTTCCTGCCCATCTCAAGTTGCTTTCCAGACAGAATTTGAAGATCTCGTATTACATTTTGAGAAAAATAGTAAATAAATCCAGCAGACCACTTAGCATTCAATTTCTCCATGCGTAACGTATTTTGACAAGTTTCTTCAGTTATCACCTTTGCTCAAGTCACAGTTTAGCACTCTAAAAAGACTGAAAGGTATTAAAATAGAGAAGTTTGTATCTCGTGGGGATGTTAGCAACTTTCCAGTCTCTCTCATTTCTTCCTTCCATTCCACAAAGACACACATCTTAAATTTGATTTTAAAAAAATAGTTACCATGGTAAGGCTTCTCCCCGGGAAAAAAAAAAAAATCACCAATACCTGTGCATCAGCCAAAGAGCCTATTGCAAAGCCACGCAGCGCCTTTTTTTTTATTTTTCAAGGGCCCTGCCAGTGTGAGAATGACAAAGTGAGCACTTTTCTCAAACTGCCTCGTACCGCAGAGCACTGTTCTCCTTCTGGAAAACTAGTGCACGCTTTCGGCTTGTGCTCTGGGGCTACTGCGTGACATTTCTTCCTTCATTCCCAGCCTGTGCTCTTCTTCCCTCTGGCATCTGAAGACAGAATTAGAGGCATCCTATAACTGCCCATGATTTCTGGATGTGATAACCTAGTTATCCAAGTGATATTGCTCTATATGTACCACATGCTTAGCTTGTGGCAATGAACCATTTCTATAGCTACCTTTGGACTATCAAACATTTCATCTTAAGCCCAGCATAGAAATGCAGAGTATTTTGTTTGGCTTTACTCACCTTAGCACCAGATTACAGTTCCATCCAGTGATTAATGAAAACAAATCTGTTTTTCACAGTAGTTCCTATATAGCTGCACAAAGTATTATAAGAGAGTCATATGAGAACTTTCATGACAAAGAATGATTGGACTGAAAAATATATGGAAATCTTGTCACCACATTTGTATTTCTGAATTGTTTAAAATAAAGACAAATTATACCTAGTTTTTAATGATATGAGCTAAGAGATTGTATTACACATCTCATTCGTGAGGTAATCAGTACTATTATGAATACTGCATCTGCTGTTTTCTGTAGCAGCAATATGAAAATTAAATGTTTACACGTTATACACACAGACACAGCCATGTGACCGCATAGCGCTGGGAAGATTACCGACTGCTTCCCATTTATTCAGTTCAGGGTTGTATTTCTCAATACTCTGCAGATACGTTCCTTTTGAATAGGAATATCCTCCTGTTACATAGATGCATCCGTTCATAACCACCGCGCCACACTCCATCCTTCTCTCCATCATGTGAGCCATCTGCTTCCACTCATTTTGCTCTGGGTCATAGCAGTCCGTGATCGTGGTCTGTCCACCCACAAAATAGATCTTGTTTTGTAATGTAATTGAACACAATCCGTATTCTTCAGGAAGAAAGAAATACAGTTCAACTCAACATGATAACGTTAACTTAAACTGCAGCTACATGAGAAACACTGGGCACCGCTGAGGGTGGCTGAGTTTCTTCACTGAGCTTAGGAGACACCTCAGGATTTTCTGCTACACTGAGTAAAAGCAAGCTCAAGGCGTTACAGAAGATACAGACGTGAGCACCAGTACTTAGTGAGAATTGCTTTAAAAACTTACTGTTACCAAATGTAGAACATAAAGAAAACCCTCTTAAAATTCATATAAATTATTTTTGCTGAATGCCTATGAATAGATAGATTTTATAGAAAGTTAGTTTACTAGAGTGTTTAACAGAATGCAGCCATTCCTTAGTTCAATATTTACATAGTGGTTTCTATAGAATGGATGCTTGAAGAGGGTCTTCCCTTCCCCTCTCAGAGTCTGAAAATGGGAGATGATGCCACTCTGGCCCATGCTGCCCTAAAGGCATTGCTCCTTTTATTAGAAACATGCCAGAAACTCTTCAGTGGGCTTAAAGACTCCCAGCTACAAGTAATCAAATCAAGCTCTACGGTCGTTACAGAAATTATTGTTTACCTGGATGCGGACTTGTGGTGACTATACTCCACTCATTGCTACCTGAATGGTATCTCTGGATTTTATCATAGGTGCAGCTTCCCCTGTACCCATAGTGACCTCCAGTTACGTAGATGACTTCATGCAGGACACAGGCAGTGGCATTTCCAACACCTGTACACAGTGTGAAAGTCACAACACACCTTCAGACTGCACACAATAACCATGGTCAGTTCCACCCATAATCCCATTTCAAATTACTTCTTAATTAATATTTTAGGGTGAAATTATGCTTGCAAGTATTTAACTGAATGTGAAATTAAATAAACTTGTCAAGACACCTTATTTTATCAGCCTAAGTCAAGAGCAATTAAATAAAACTGCAGTAACCGATACATATTGCGTATAATGCAGCCACACAATACTTCACAGAATTTTTATGCAGCCACATTGGTTTTGGAATAGGGAATTACTTTCAATATTTCACTAAGTTAAAGAGATTTTTAAAAGTCACTCATATGGCAAGGACAAAGACAATGGGAGTTGAGATCATTCAGTGTCTCAGCGTATCTCTTCTGATACTTTTAGTCTTTCTCATGGTATTATTAATTATGCTACTGTATAAACAAGGACACAAACAGAATGGAGCCATGTTAACTCTGTCTCTAGGAGAACAAAACAAAATAAAACAAGGGATCTGGCAAGACAAAATGGACCAAAATTAGAAAATTAGTGTGGGGTTTTTAAGCATCTAAGAACTTGCACACAGAAAACGCGGCAAAACAGCTGCACAGAATGTGTAACTGCTCACAGTATTAATGTAGTGCTTCTATTTTTGAAGGAAATAAAAAGAGAATAATAGCAATGTTTGTGGAAAATATATGAACAATGAAGAAAGTTGTAGGAGCTCGAAAAGTGGTTTTTCCTGTTAGATACACCTCCAAAAACTCTCCTGTATGTAGAAAAATACTATGTTGCATCAACTTACAGTAAAATTTTATAATTAGTTGTAAATAATTGCATTAATTTATAGAAATGTATGATAAAACGTGTAATTGTTTATAAATTTTGTAACAAAATAATACCCTTCAGTTATGCTGTGATTCAAATTCATACATTTTTAATAGATCACTATTTTGGCTGCTAGAAACAGGTATTAGGGCTTTTCATTATCCTCACACTAAAGATTAAACTAAGGATCCTGCACAGATGATACACTGAAATATGAGGCAACTGCATGCAAGAAGTTTTAAATGAAGATGACACCTTTATAAATGATTGCACAGAAAGTCTTAGTAATCTGGTCTTAGATTAAAATAATACAATCCTTTTATTGGAGCTTGCTTTTTGACCATCTGCTGAATGGACTCTAATCCCAGGTAGTTTTCTGATTGCTAATTTGAACAGAAATTTTACTCCTGAAAGAAGGCAAAATTAAACTGAGCCTGCCACTTGCTTTTTGACCCTGGTGTTCTGTGGCACAGCCCAGCATAGCATTTGGACGTTTACAGTCGTTTGGCTAGTAAAGACCTGAACCAAAGCCCACCAACATTAACAGGAGATTCCCATGGACTTCACTAGAACTCGGATCAAACCCTAAATATGTCCATGGCACTTAGAAGTGGCAAATGCAAAATGATCGACAGTTGAGGCAGATGCCATACACCTTTGCTTACCCACCTTTGATCATGTTTGCAATAGGAAGCCATTTCTTTTTTAAAGGATCATAGAACTCAGCTTCTTGCACCGGAGCTCCCTTTCGGTAACCACCCAACACGTAGACGCAGCCACTCAAGGAAACTGCGCAGTGGTAATACCTTGCGTCAAGCATGGGGCAGCCTTCTGTCCATTCATCTCTCTCACTGTTATATATCCACACGGTGTCAAGGGCTTCGATGCTCTCTGTTCTATAACCTCCTGTCACATATATGTCTGGTCCCAAGCTAGTGACACCATAGCTCTCTCTGGTGTGATCCGGCATCTCTGTTCCCTGGACCCATGCGTTGGTTAAAGGATCCCAAACATGCACTTCTGATAAGGGATGCCAATAATAGCCTCCGATCACATACATGGCTGCTGTGGGTCTTCTGGAAAGACCTTTGGGATTGAGGTTCAGGGCGTTGTATATGAGTGACCTTATCTTATTGTCATTAAGTCGGCATTTTTTTTGTAGGCTTAAAGCTGACCTCAAATACATGTTATCTAAGTCTACTTTGATGTAGCTCAGCAGTTCATAGACGTCTTCAATTCTTTCTTCCACATTGTGTGCAACCCACTTAATGACAGCTTCAATGGCCGCCTCTTCCTTCCAAACATTGAGATTCTCTCTGGAGAGGATATAAGAGAGCTTCTCCTTGCCAACGTCCAGAAACTCTTCCTGCTTCCACACTTCTTCAAACTGCCATAACAATATCCTCCTGGACTCTTTTTCTAGCTCCGAGCAATCATGATATTCGGCAAAGGAGTGCATCCCTATGCAGTTGTCAGTATCTAAGTGCCTCATCAGAAACTGCTCGCAGGCTTTCTTTACTGACACGAACTGGAGGAGGTCTGCAGCCTGGAGTAGGCTTTGGACGTTTCTCTTTGTTATCCGGATCTGTGATGTGTATGCATAATTCACGAGGGCTTCCAGTACGGCATGGCTGAGCCCGGGAAGTCTGATCTGGTTTTTAGATTTCTCTTTCATATCGGCTGTGAACATGGCTTTAAAATAATTGCTGCAAGCCGCTAAGGCGGCTCTGTGGCAGTGGAAGATGACCCCCGAAGCGCACTGCAGGGTGATGTCGGTGAACAGCCCGTCCAGGTAAAACGCCCGGAACGCCTCCAGGAAATCGGCGGGGTGAGAGGAGTCCTTGTAGAGGTA
>NW_008824939.1:4059690-4065206 GCF_000699105.1 Pygoscelis adeliae | reverse complement strand
CGGCCTGAACGGCTGCTGCTGCCCTGGGGCTCTCCGGCCCCGGGGGCGGGGGGGGTAAAGGGCTGACTGCGATGATGACATAAGGCCCGGCCGTATTAGGGACAGAAGCAGACGCCTGGGGAGCGTCACCAGCTTGGTGGCACTCCGCCACACAACAAAGCAAGGGGGCCTTTGACTGCCGCTAACGGCGACCTGAAGCCCCCTCTCGCAGAGGCGCCCCGCTCTCCCGGGCGCTCGGAGGAGCGATGCGGGAAAGGGCAGCATGCTCCAGGGATTCCCCTAGTACAGAAGGACGGATTCGAGAGCGGGTGGCCAGAGCTCTCCTCAAACACCTGAACCCAGCAGGGCACAAAGGACAGTCACGAACTATGCTGACAAACAGACTCCAACTATAAGCAAATTATTCAGGAAGGTGGTTATATTGGCTTTTACCCCTTCTGAAAATGTGGGTCACAATTTAAGAAGTCTTTTTCTTCTCTGCTGGCAAAACACTTTCTGCAATGGAGACCTTTAAAAGTATTTGAAGCACAGCATCCTCTGGGTTTAAGCAGCTGTGCTCCCTCCTTTACCTGCAGCAGGGTTTGGAATCCTTTGGATACAGCAGCCAGGCTCCCCTTGCCCTGCCAGAGCTCTCCTGGATTGAAAGGACTGGCAGCAGTTTCTCCTACCAAAACGAGGTGGATATTTGTTATTATTCGCTAAGTGCCAGCAATACCTAAAAGGACAGTTCCTGCTCTACACAGATTCTTTAGCACGAACCAAAGAAGGAATCTGAACTGGAAAGTGTATATGGACATACCCCTCTACCATCCTTCCTCAGATGCTAACCATGCAACAGGACTCAGACTTGCCCTTGGCCTTTACATAGTGACACGAGGCATAAATAAGCTGATCCGAACAAAAAAAAGCAAACCCTTCACACATCTTTGCCTTCAGTTTTTCAACCACTCTTGATGCACTGTTAGCCGAGGAAATCGCAGTTTTGTGGTGTAAGCCAGGAATTAGCAGCAGCCCTGCGTCTCTGACCCGGGCCAGTCCCTCAGCTACGTTACTCACTCCATTTCTTTCTCTAGAGCATTCCCTTGTATGGCCCTGAGTCTGTTTATACATCCCCATGCCAACAGCTTTGTTTTGCTGTGGTTTTGCACTTTCCACTTCGTTCGTCAGCTTCCTATGGACAAGCAGGAACTTCTCCCAGGTCTTGGCCATCCTACTAGCACATAATACTAAGGCCAAGTACTCTTCATAGTAGCTGGTGTACAATAGCAGATGCTACCATATAGAAAATTTTCCATATGCACATACACCTTCCATTATGCATTTCTTTTCATAACATCTTTACCTAAGTCATCTCCCTCCCAGAGAGCATCTTGACTTAAACTCCCAGCAAGTCTGGAGGTCAGCAGCACCCAGTACTGAACGTGCATCCCTTCAAGGAGCTTCTCCCTTTCTCTTTTGGCTGGGTTACCAGCTTAAACCAGCTTCACCCTTTGGAGATACTCATCTCCCCTCCCTTATACCCAAATGTGGAAAAATTTGGTAATTGTGGTGCTTCAGAAAAGTTCACTCTTTTATTAAGAGGGAAAAAAACCCCAAGACCTCATATTAGTAGGTTGATGGCCTACGTACTGGAATTGAAAAATTTCTTCTGTCTCCAACACGCACTTTGTCTAGCAAATAGCATCAGCACTTCCCTCTGCTTGAAGTGATTAGATCATAATTGCTAATATTTCCCAGTCTACTTTGCTTAATATCAACTCCTGCTTCAGTACTTTCATCAAAACCACAAAAAACACCCCTTTTTGAATATGAACATAAATTTCTCACTTAATTTCTCGCTCTCACAGCAAACTACAAGGCAGGTTCCTTAAGGCTAAAAGAACAATAGTTAATATAAGTGGAAGAAAAAGCTGAATAATTATTCATATACTAGTTTTTGTTCGGTTGGTTTTAAGTAAGCAGTAACTGAGATCTGTGGACAAACTGAAAGCAAGCTGTCTCACAGCTAAGTTCCGAAAAGCACAGAAGAGACTGGCACAGAATCTGGAACATTAAGCAGCATATCTAGAATGACGGAGACAAACAACTTAAAAAAAAAAAGTAACTATACAAAATTGTACTATGCAACAGCCATTACCATTCTTTTGTATGAGCTGCAAATCAGACAACTTAAACCTGTCACAACTTGAGACGCACCAGTTCTTCAGACGCTGTCTTCATGCCCTTGCACAAGACAATAGGGTAAGATCTCTAATACAAACATCTCCGGCACCTATCAAATATCCATCATTAAAGCAATGCTCCTGAGAACTCAAGTATAGTATTCTGGACATCTTAGACAACAGACTGTTCAAAGCAACCTTCTACCCCTCATTAAAATAGGTAAAGGGCTAAAAGCAGGACCATTTACAAGGAAGTAATCAAAGGAAATCTTAATATATGTACACTGTCAGCCTGAAAACTGGCAAGACCATTCCTAAAAATCTTCAACTGAGAAAAAGAAGGTAGCGACAACATCAAATGTTGGTAAGAAAATGAGAACAATGCTGCACAGAAAACAAAGGAAGACGGCTACAGCAATCACAGGCTGCTAAGCTACATCTCAGACATCTGCAACCAAAGTGCTACAAAAGTTGGACTAATTTCTCTGTTATTAAGGCACTTAAGCTAAAACAGACATCAGTTCAATAGCAGACTACATCATCATTTTGGACCTTTTGTGGGACTATAAGAAGGAAAACATTTGGCATGAAAATACATTATTTAACTTTAATGAGACTTATTTTTAATCTCTCTATATGCATAGCCCAACTCTTGGGGCTCAGCTCACTGTGAGTGGTAAAGAGAAAAGACTGCATGTTCACAAACAATTCCTTAAACTATTTAAAGACAGAACAATTCTGTTAAAAAGTTAAAATGGACAAAGATGTTCCCTTCCAGCCTGTAAGACAGGATTATACTATAGATGTGGACGAGAGTGAACAGGTAAAATCAGTGTAAACATGTATACATATGCACCATTCTGTGGGCCTGTGCATTGCAGCAGAAACACAGCAAAAAAAAAAAAAGCACCTGGCTGACTCGGAGCTGTCAGCATGGAAGATCAAACCAGCGTTAGCTCTATACAGAGTGGCAGCAGCATACTGTCAGGGCGGTAGTCAGGAGAATGGGAGAGTGACTTTTCTTTATACAGAACAGCAACATCCTTACTGCTCTCCAGAAGAGAAGAGGTCCGACTGACAAAATAAATGAAGGTGTTATCCAAAGGCTGACACCTACACTTGTGTTCACTCTCTCCAGGCCCTTACAAGAACAGGTGCCCGATGACACACAGGCCAGCAGAATACATCGCACAAATCAGGTGTGTTGCTTTTGTCAGTGACAGTAACTTTTATTGTCTTTACAATACAAGATAATACAAACTATTAAAAAGTACTTTTGTTTGGTAAAATATTTAGTACATTGAAAATATAAATGCATCTTCAGATCAAACAAGATTACAAGCATACCAAATAATATACAAAATTAAACATTTATCCTGATCAAAGAAGTATAAAAGCCAACAGTTCCATGCTCCTGGCACCTCATGTTTTGTAAGTAAAGAATTTCATTCTTTTGTGCACTAATCCTACTCCTTCCCCTAAGCACGTGAAACAGAAAAGGTCAGTTATGTAGTCAGTAAAGGCTTGGGGGGGGGAGGGGTAAGACTAAGAATAATGGCAATTCCTCTTGCAAACCCACTTCTCCACTTATGTTGGAATGTGTACTATGCTAGAAAGCCATTTTAACTTCACTTTCCCACTATTGCCAAGATTGAACATGAACAGTTTTATATTGTGTTTAAAAAACATAAGTTCAGATAACAACCCAATTTTACAATTTTATGCTTTTATACACATGCAGTTTTTCTCTCCCAGGAAGATAAAATACATTAGTTTTCTTTTATCATTTGAATTATTCCTTTATAAGCACTTTCAGGTAAGACATAATTTCAGTAGCAGATGACCAAACCAGAACAGAACACTCTACAGGACTGAGATCTTGGGCCAGCCGAGAAATCTTTTTCTCCAAGGTATACCCCTGCCTGGGCATAGCAATATCATCCTTCTTCAAAAACATTACTGGACATAAGTCATTCCCACCATCACCTATATATACAATTTGTGTATAACTTACTCCTCGCTCTGACTGTTTATCTAGAAATTCTTTTAAAACCTTCCTTTTGCAAAGGTTTTTAGGGCACTTTGCACAATGGTGAGCATGGAAGTTCTGTACAGTAAGATAGCCAGTACTGCTGAATGCTGCAGGGTTTGTAAACACTTCATCAAACACGTTATGGAGGTCAGCAGCTTTCAAAATCCAGTCAATAAATACTGTATTAGAATCTGAAACAATTATGCAGTCAAACAACTCTTTGTTCTCGCCAATAAAACCTAGAAGATCTACCATTCCCGCAGTGAAAGGAATTGTTGTCATAGTTCTTTTCATCTCCTCTTCTTCGACGCCATTGTCTCCCAAGTAGACAAAGACTCTGCCCATACATTCTGTCCAGTGTCCTGGTCGGTAGGAGTTTCTTAATCCATTAGGAAGTTTTTTCTCAGGAGCACATTTCACAATCCAGGTATCACTATTTTCATCTATGATTGTATGGTCAAAATCAAAAACCAACAGAAATTTCATAGCTGTCAGAAAACAGTTTCCAAGACAAAAAGAGAATTATTTATATAAACAAGAGTGCTGAATGCCTACCCTGATCTTGTGCTCAGAAGACAAAAATTCTGCAAGAAAATTAAGCGTTCGGACAAATATCCAAACCAAGTAAACTATTTATGGCCACTACAGCTAGGGGAAGTTGTGCTGAAGCTACAAAAGCAGTCTGTAAAGGTCAACGTCCTCGTTCAGTATCAAACCTGTTTGAAATAGACAATGTGAAAGTACCTGAGCTCATGCTGCATAGTTACTAATACTTGCTAACACAGAGTGAATCTTCCAGTACTCATGCACCATCAGTTTGACCAACGTTTCTAAATTTCTCCATCATCACTTGCCAGTGCAACCAAACTGGGATTCTCCTGGCAAAACACCTTAAGAGATATTTCAAAAGGAAACCACTACTGAACAGATGGAGCCAGTCTTTTTGACAAGGACGCGCCAAATCAAAGCAGCCAACAAAATGAAATACTGCCATTTGTGGAGCTGAAAAAAAAAAAAATCGGTCTGCTTGCAGTAGTCCTGCAACTTCCGTACCTGCAGCCCACCTCTGGGCTACGGAAATCCCTGGGAGCAGGAGACACCTCCTCCGGTACTTAGAGCCCTTCCCTCACAGGCAAGTTCTCTCACACCCGTTACACGAGCACCGCCGCTCCCTCAGCCCCAGGCGTCCCTCAGGCCAGCTCCCCAGCGCCCGCAGCCAGCAGGCCACGCAGCCACACAAGCAGCCCCCTCCCACCCGCAGCACAGCAGCGACGCCCGCCCGGGCCGCAACGACCGGGCCGAGGGGGAAAGCAGGGCAGCCA
>NW_008824939.1:4050729-4059344 GCF_000699105.1 Pygoscelis adeliae | reverse complement strand
AGGCGGCAGCAGCTGGCCCGTGAGTGGGGCTCCCCCTGTGGGCACCGGGACCCGGGGGGAGGGCGGTGCCGAGCCCGTAGCTGCACCGGCTGCACACGGCTCTGGGAGGCTGTAGGGGTGTTCCCTGTCCCCGTGTCCAGAGTGACTCTCCCCAAACCTCCCCCTGCCCTCCCAGCTGCAGACAACGAGACAGGCTGTTTCTAGCATTACCTAGAAAGAACTAACCTGAAACCAGTGGAGGTACGGTATCATCCCACAGCTGGACGTTAGAGAAGAACGGGGTGCCTGGCAGTTCCCTATCCATAGGGAGCAGCATGTCAGTGTACGTTTACTTTTGGCAAGGATACCTTCACCTTGGACAGAGGGAGAAGATCAGGTCTGGTCCCCACCGTAAGACAAACAGATTAGCAACTACATCTGAAAAACAGACTTCGACATAAGTATCGCTGTAAGAGAAAGCCTCCTTACGTTTTAGACAGGGCATGTCAGTCTGCTGCAAATCAGATGAACAAGGAGAATTTCTAACAGGACACCCCTCTGTACAGAGTGTGCCGTTTCCTTCGAAAATACTGGTGACGTGCCTTTTTGTGACGGGCATTTCACAAAACCTAGTGATCACCTAGAAAAGCTGTATTTATGCATGCACATGTGTATGCGCGCCTAATACAAGAAAGAAATGCTAATCTTTCCAACAAATCAAGAAACTGTTCTACAAGCCAGATCTATTTTAGTAAATATGATGAGTGCGCAGGACAAGGGTGGTAAGTTACAGCCCATGCCCAAACTGCTGCCTCATCCAGCCAGAAAAATGGCTTCACCAATATTCCCCCTTTCCTTTTGAGAATGCTCCCTGGTCCCTGCCGTTCTCAGAATCATGCCCAAGTTCTGCCTGGAAAGTGTTAGTTACCACAAGCCAAACCTGTACATACACACAAACAGGCAAGGGGACATACAAAGAGTTAAATCATTCAGCCACAGCCCAAGTACATACACTGGCCATAGTTAGACTACAGACACCCTGTCTTAGCTGTGGGGTACTGGGATGGGGAGAACACCTGTTAGGAAAACTTAGCGTTGTTACTACGCAGGAACTCAAATCCTGATACAGGTCTGATATCAAGTAACCTCAGTATCGTTTCTTCCCTCTGCACAGCGTCACATCATTTGGAAGAAAATAATGTTCTCGATGGATATTTTCTTCCAAATGAAGTAGATCTTCATGAGGTAATAGTATTGCCAAAAGCAGAATGGGAAAGGATTCAGGACAATCTTGGCAGCAAAACTAGAGAAGCAGCACGCATCCTCACTGAGAAGAAAGAACGGGAAGAAATGCACTTACGCTCCAAAGCAGCTGTAAAAAACTGGCCCAATACCATCATGGTAAGTACAAGACACATTTGTAAACAAAGGGATTCATTTTCATAAAACCACTCATGGTAACATTTCTAGCTGTACTCCCTTTGTTTAACATTTGCTTTTAAATAGGTATTTTAACTAAACTCCATTTAAATACATTTAATGTCTAACATCAACAGTTAGATTTTTTAATTAAAGCTAAAATGCAAACTTAAAAAAAAAAACAAACATTGAGTACATCACCTTCAGAATGGTTTATACGTTTTTAATCCATGTGCTTTAAATGTGATTTCTAATTTTATCTGCACTGTAGGGCCTGGCACAACGGAAACTTAAAGCCAAACAATTACGTGAAGAAAGGGAAGAGGAAGAAAGAAAGCTACTTGATTTGGAAGAAGAGCAGTTCCAAGCAGCAAAACGGAAGGAGGCTATTGATCATGCAAAAACCTACCTGTACTATCAGAATGAAAGAGTGAAAGGGTTGCATGTTTGTTGATAACTTATAATTTTTAAATTCAAATTGTACTGAATTTCTTCAAACACTTCTGAACACGCAAATTACTTTAAATGTTCTCTTGCAGAGTGCACTTCTACTTGCTGAGGTCCTAAAAGAAAGAGATGCTCAAGTTGAATTTAAAAAGTTAAAGGCAGATGTTAACAAAAAGAAGGATGAAGAAAAGGAACATGAATGTAAAGAAGCTATTCTCAGAGAGCAAGAAAAGGCACATCAGCGTTATATGAATCAACAGGCACTACGCAGAGATCAGCTGGAACAGTAAGTAATAATTAAAAGTAACCCTACTTTATTATTTACTTAAACTCTCTTCTCACAAATACATTCTATAAGGTTTTTACAGAAACGTACTAATAATTTGATTTACAAATGTGACACTTTAAAAGAAAAATCCAGAGCGCCACAAAAGACCTTGCACAAAAGGGAAAAGCTGCGATATGCAGTGTCTTTTATTTGCCAACAGTCTGCCTGTAAAATCGCCTCTGGCAGGCATCAATAGGTTTTAGTCAAATCGCTATTCAAAAGGTGTTACTGAAAGTGTATTTTAACTCAGTTTTGGTCCCAGAAAAGGAAAAGGTTAAACCAGTTTTTCCATTTGCCCATAACCAGATTCCAGAGAATGCATGAAGTGAACACATCAAGAGAATGCATCACTGCCACCTCCATTCTTTCTCTAAGCTCTTATAGAAACCTTATGGAGGGGTCCCCAGTGGTATTTATAGGACTGGCCCTGGTGGTCTGATAGAAGGAATCAAATTCCCTGAGGCAGAGGAAGGGCTCAAAGTCTGGTCTCACATATTCCAGGTCCAACACATAAATCCTTGCAGGACTTCGTATAGAACACTACCAGTTCAAGCTGTTGTCTGCATGCCCAGAAGGAGAAGCACACAGACTTTCTGGGGAAATCTTGTTCACTGGGGATGCTGCAGAGATAGGCCAGAACATTATGAATGCAGTGGTGCTAACGGATCACGCAGATAAAACTTGTTACCACTAGACTGCAATCTGTGAGCATACCATAGCTAATTTCTGGTCAGAGGATTGAGGGCTACCATTACAAACAATTATGCTATTTTTCACCTCTGATATTCTACCCACCTTCAATTCAAAGTACCACATCCTTCAGTGCAAGATACCTATGGTTATGCAGAATCCCTATCTGTTCATTACTTCGTGCGATCCCTAGCCTGTTTATTCAACTCCTTTTCCTGATTCAGAATAAAGGAGCACAAGCATCAGGCAGATCTGGCCAAGCTAGAAGACAAAAGAGAAGGGGAACAAATACAGAGATTGAACCGATTGTACCAATTGGAAATTCAGAGAGGAAAAGAAAAGGAACAGGAGGAAAAAGTTGAACGCCAGAGGGTGTATCACGTAAGTAACAGGAAAGCAGAGAGTTCAAAATGCTTGTTTCATCTTGGCTGCCTGGAGTGAAACAATAGCATTCATATATCTAAATGGGCCTACTGGCAACAGGAGGTTTGCTGGCAGCTTCAGGAGCATTGGATCATCTGCCTACCCTGCCAGTTGCAGGCCATGTCTTTCCTCTGTGCTTTTGAGAAAGGCCTCTTGGAGGCAGGTCCCTTCTCTTGTCTGAAGGGACATTGGCACCTGATGTTTTGACTGCTGTATGATTAAGAAGTCTGCTGTAGACATCAAGGAATAGTCTCCTTGACTTGAGAACTGGATTTAAGTTCCACGTACCTGCTGGTTTAAGCCCAGTTTTCTTTGTTAGGAAGAGGGAATAGCCCAAGTCTGAACATAACAGTATCTTTTTAACTTGCCTTTCCCTTTATGATTGGAGTGATTTAGAAATTTAGTCAAGACAAGCTGCCTTCTCTCTTCACATTTACAGGCATCTTGCTAAACTAGAAATGCCCCAGAACAGTTCTGACCAGCATACAAAAGACAGCTGTTTTTTTACATAAAATTATAGAAAACTCTTCTTCAGCTATGATTTGGATTAAGCTCTCAGACTGGGATAGTTTTGGATGAGATGGGCCAGGAGCAGCACGGTCTGTGTACATGTTGGTGGGGGTTGCACAGTCCCGTTCCTCTCAATGTCCCCCTCTCTCACGTGTGTGAATGGGAGCAAGGGATAATGCTCACTGTATTGCATAGCAGTTTCTTTGTGTAATGGGCTGGAGAAGCAGCTCAATTCCCCTTCTCCTTCCTCATATCTACTATCTCCTCTTCATGCATGTTTGAACGGGGAGGCAGAAGTAAGTGGAAGCACTGAGAATCCCTTTCCTCTCTTCTCTCTTTGAAAGAAACACAAAGAGAGAGAATAGGGAGTGATTCTTTTAAGTTGCTACCCCAGGCCCAGATTTTCTAAACTTGATTGGTTATATCAGGACCCTTTTGCCCATGCAGGAGCATGTAACTGACCAGAAAATGATCAAAGCAGTAGAGGAACAAAAACAAATGGAAGAAGATGATCGGATTAAAGCTCATTTTAAAGCAAAGGAAACTATTGCCAAGCTGATAAAAGAGAAAGAAGCTGAGATGCGTAGGTAGGTACAAAGCTAGAGTATAAATTGTAAATAAACTAAAAATTATACTGTAGTCACATTCAAATCTTTCAGACTGATGGTGTAACACAAACCACAGTTATTCTAAAAATTAAATTCTACTGATAGGGAGAGTAGGGAATTCAGGAGAAAAAGGAAATTCTTTCACAGGTTACTTAGTAGTAGGTGTGTGTGGGAGCGATCTCTCGGCCCTTCAAAGTACAAAGACTTATGGAAGTGCAAAGCTCTACACCAGTGTGTTTGGAACAGTGATTTTCCATATGTCCTGCCAAGCCTCCACCTCCTCCACAATTAAAGACAATTAAAATCCTTGACGAAAGTATTTTTGTGCATAAGCTATATTTGCCTCAGTCAGATCAAGAAAAATAATTTGACTTCTTAACTAGGCACCTAAATTAATTACATTGGGTTATTATTAAGGGAAGATGGTTTACCAATTTAACAGTGAGGGTACAGCATGAAGATACCATTGAGCCAATGTAAGAGTTCCCTTCTCTTCCTACTTCTGGCCAGTCCTCCCAACATTTCTCTCCTGATGCTAGGCAGACTCCTCCCCGAGCGATCCAGCTTGTTATTGCAACAGAAAGCTAGTGTTACAAGAATACAGGGAACATTTATTTGCGAAATCAGATAATTAAAAAAAAAAAAACAAAACAGGAGGTACACAAGAAGATCAAGGAGTTGGATGGGTGGCCTGGCCTGTGTGGCAAGAGGAGAGAAGACTAGAAGCAGGACTCCTGAGTTTGGTAGCAGTAATGCTTCAGGTAGACCCAGGTGTGTACCCTGGTATGTTATGGTAGCTCATGTTCTTCTGCAGACTAACACGGGAACATCAGGACAAAATTGTTAGCCAATTAGCTGTACAAATGAATGAGGCATTAAAGAGGGAAGATGATCGTCTTGCTAGAGACATTGCAAAAAAAGAAGCTGAACAAGAAAAAAAATGGAAAGAGAAAGAAGCAAAAGAAAAGGCAGCCATTGAATCTATTGCTGAACATAGAGCGACTGTGGTAAGAAACCTAGCCTGTTCTTATTCCTGCTTACTCCAACTGAGGAGCCTGGCTGAGATCACAGCTGAGATCACAGCTGGCGGCTCTGGTGCCATGATTCAGCATGCTTCATCAGGTCCGCTGCACCTTTCTCAGGTCTTCTCTCCCTCTCCCACTTCCGTGTCGTGCACACATCTGCCAGGGCTGCTGAAAACCCTGGGCTTGGACACTGGCCAGCCACAATGACCGTGCTTATCAGAACACAGATACAGGGCTGCTTCTGCCAAAAGATATGACTTCCAGCTTAGCAGGCTAGCTCCTTGGTTAACTTTAATTGTGTATTTTGTAAAACACAGATGCAGATGAAAGAGAAAAAGGAGAGAGAGGAAAAAGCAGAGGGTAAAAAAGAACTTCATGCGTTAATGGAAGAGAACCGCATCTACCTAGAAATGGAAAAAGCCAAGAAACAAAGACAACGTGACGCAAACATGGAAGTACAGAAAATTCAGATCCAGCAAATGGTAAATAGAAGAGCTGTACCCTGTCAGCCCCCTCAGAAAGAAGCATGCATCTAAACCAACAGCACTAGCTCCTGCCTGAGAGGAAGAGAGAGGGTGCTTGCTGTGTTTTGTTTGGGATTTTTTGTTTGTTGTTTTTTTTTTAAATCAGGTATGCTCTGCATATGCTGGTGTTGGGGACCAGCCTCCTCTCAGAGCAGTGGCGCAAGTCAAGGCTGGTTTGCAATGACAGATCACATCCTGTCCTGTGCCCTCTTCTATCTTCTGGGCAGGTCACCAAAGAGCAGCAGCTGATGCTGATGTTCACTCAGCTTCTTATGTTCCCTTTTTGTGGGGGGTACGGCAGGGGAGAGATGATATTTGCGAAGTAGCAACTAACATCACTACAGATCTTCTGTAAGCTTTTAGCCTCTCTAAGTTCTAAGGGACAGTTATGTTGTGAAAGAAATACTAAGCTTTGTTATTCTCTTTTCTTCATCAGGCTGAAAAGCAGGCAAAAAAACAGCAGGAAAAGCAAGCAGATTTGGACTACGATGCTCAGAGAGAGGTTATTGCACTTTGTAAGGAGCGTGAATTTCAGAGCTATGCAAAGCAAGTAATTGAATCGGAGTCCAAGACTACACATCATCTTTATCCTCTTCTCAAAGCATCCAAAGATGGAAGAGGACTTGGACACGGGCCATTTTCCAAAGAGAAGGAATAAATACTAGTATTCAAGCACAGGATGGTGCTGGGACCCAGTTACCTTGTTGTAGCTGTACTACTGCTCAAGAAGTTAAAAACATGAAGTAATATTGAGACTATCCAGCAAGGAAAGGCCGAAGCAGTTTTCATGTGGTGAAAAAAATATCTTTTTGAACCTTATGGGCAGAGTTAAACTGTAAATGATCTACATCAAATATATGCTATGAATCTGGAAGTCCACTTGAAAAAAAAAAATTTCCAGAGAACTGGTTATATTCTCAAAAATCCCCAGCTTGTATTTCATGAAAGTTAGTTTATTAAACTTCAGACAGAAATACATGATATATAATTGACCATCAATGTAACCCATTCCAGCCAAAAGCTCACTATTACTGTTATATTTTTACTATTCATTATTCTAAAAATTCACTGTCCCCGGTTTTTCAGGCCTAGGATACAAGTTCCCAGTGCAAAAGGTCACATTTTTCACTAGCCCACTTCCAGTTAAGTATTCTCCATAATAGAAAAAAACAAAACAACTTTACAGAATCTACAGAGGAAGAAAAAACAACCTAATACATATGAAAGAATACTTATGGTACTGCAGTTTTTATAGCATTTTGCAACTACCTCTGTAAAACAAATGTCATGCTATAAATTAGTTATATGAAAATACGAACATGATTTGATCACAGCCCTTAAAAGGTCACCTAGGAGGCAAATAGGTCCCAATATAGCTGTAAATAGCTACTACAAAAAGAGTGTGGCAACAAGAACAACGTAGATGGACTGTTCTTTCAAAAAGACTAACAATGATTCAATCTGCGATAAATAGATCCAGATCTAAAATTGTTTCTCAGATTCCTCAGCTGACTCACTCTCCAACACCAGTGTCACACATACCTCTCACTCCTTAAGCTTAGTTTCTTTGCTGAAATTTTACCGTCATGTTCCTGCCTTGGACAGAGTTAGGGTTTCCTATAATGACTTCCTCCACGAGTATCCTGGGGTCTAAACAGGGTATTCCCCTATTCTGGGGTCCACTGAAAACAAAGTCCAAGAAACTTGAAGCTTTGCTTTGTTGCACACAACCTTCTGTTCCAGCCCCCCAGCTGCCAGTCTCTGTTGGCCAAACTAGAAAATGATGCGAGTTCTAAAAAAAAAAAATTAGGTGAGTTTTATACAAAGGATGCTTGACAATATTTCAGTTTGGAAAATGGGTCTTTTGTGTGCCTTCAAGTTTCTAAGCCTGGCTTCCGATAGCAACAGGCTTTGAAGAAAGCACAGGATTTTGAGCAAGATGGGAGGCTACCCCGGAGGCGAGGTCCCTCCTGCAAGCTCAGGGCCAAACAGAACTGGTTTTACCTCCCCTGCAGTGTAAAATGGCTGGATGTAAGATGGATGTACTCCTTCACGAGTGCAGCAGTCACCTCCTCGAGGAGTCTTTTCCCGGCAGGGCAAGGGAGGTACTTTCGGAAAGAGGGGAAAGACGGACCTCCTCCCTCATCCAGCTCCCAGCACCGCCAAGGGCCTTCCTACGGGAAAACAGTGCCCAGAGGCCACCTTTTAAGGTCAGGTAATGGATAAAGGCGAGTTTCCAACAACCCCAGCTACAGGCAGGCATAGCGGGAGAGCTGCCATTGAGTCTATTGCTGAACACAGTGCCACTGTAGTAAGAAATCTAGCCTGTTCTTGTTCCTCTCTCTGTCATATGCTCGTACTTCTGAACACCGTTTTGAAACACCATAGATTCTAGCACAGTCGTCTTGAGTGAGATGCACGTGCAAGTTCTCACTTAGCAGCTGCCTCTCATATTTACCAGCACGAGGTTACGTGTGAGACGCAGCAGCCCACAGAGGCAGGCCGAGCCAAAACACCACACCACCGGCCGCGCAGAGCAGAGGCAAACAGCCGGAAGAAAAGCCGCCGATGTCGGAGCAGAAAGACAGAGGCAGAGTGGGGCCTAACAGCCTCTTACCGGGTACAGGCTCGCTACAGGGAAACGGATATTTCACGAACCGGC
>NW_008824939.1:4049938-4050224 GCF_000699105.1 Pygoscelis adeliae | reverse complement strand
GGCCCGCGGCGGAGAACGGCCGACGATGGCCCGCGATGGGCCGGACGCCATCCGCCGGGAAGCAGAGCTGGAGCACAGCCGTTACTTGGACCGCCGGGCCGTGGCCCAGGAGCAGCTGGCGCAGTGAGTCCGGCGGGGTCCGCCGGGCGGCGGCGGAGCCTTCAGGAGTTGGGAGGGGAGTGGGGTTTGGGTTAAAAAAATCTTCCCGTGGCCAGCTCCCTGCTGTCAGGACCCGCCGGCGGCTGCCCGAGGAGGGGCGCGCCGGGCAACCACGACAGGAGGTGGG
>NW_008824939.1:4021757-4049879 GCF_000699105.1 Pygoscelis adeliae | reverse complement strand
GCGGGCCTCTCGTGGCGGGAGCAGCGCGCCCGCCGGGGGGCCATGTCTGGGGCTGCGGGACTCAGCTCCTTTAAACCGTTGTTTCTGCTCTTCCTCGCTCAGCGGTCAGGCCGAAAACCTGTCACCTCTCCTCACCCTCCGTTTCCTCCGTGATTCTGTTCTCCAGCTTCAGAAACGTCTCTTGTTGCCAGTGGCTGTGGCTATGCCTATTCTAATAAATTAGAGACGGTCTATGTTCTGGCACTGAGAGAAAGCGACCTGTCTCCCTAAGGCAAAACTTATTATTGCTGCTTCCCCCAGCCCAGAATCATTCATGCATCCAGCTAGCGCAGGCTGATGACTATGACCGTGTCTTGCACAGTGCCATAGCACCTCTTGGAAGACAGCTAGCTGGCAAAGGCCCAGCTTGTACAGGGAGTGGGCTAACAATTAAACAGGCTAATCAAATTCAATCTAATATTCGAGTCCATATGCTGGTCATGTTTGCTTTTGCTAGTATAGGCTTAACCAGCACCCTTGCACTAGGACTGAGCTTTGGCCAAAGGATTTGCAGCTACCTTTTAAAAACTGATTCTATTTTTGATCTCTGACATTCTACTTTCACTTCAAAGTATTGGGTTTTTTACTGTTAAAGTACCTGTAGATGTGTGGAATCCCTGTCTGTTCATTACTTCATGCGATCCCTAGCCTGTTTATTCAACTCCTTTTCCTGATTCAGAATACAGGAGCACAAGCATCAGGCAGATCTGGCCAAGCTAGAAGACAAAAGAGAAGGGGAACAAATACAGAGATTGAACCAATTGTACCAACTGGAAATTCAGAGAGGAAAAGAAAAGGAACAGGAGGAAAAAGTTGAACGCCAGAGGGTGTATCACGTAAGTAACAGGAAAGCAGAGAGTTCAAAATGCTTGTTTCATCTTGGCTGCCTGGAGTTGTATTACACCCACAGATAATGGGCCTACTGGCAACAGGAGGTTTGCTGACAGCTTCAGGAGTGTTGGATCATATGCCTACCCTGCCAGTTGCAGGCTATGTCTTTTCCTCCACGCTTTCAAGAAAGGCCTCTTGGAAGCTGTAATGTGGTATCTGAGCTTTGACTGGTCTATGATGGAAAAAGTCTGATATAGACAGCAAGGAGATTGTCCTTGACTTGAGAACTGGATTTAAGTTCCATGTACCTGCTCTGTTTTAAGCCTATTTTCCTTTGTTAGGAAGAGGGAATAGCCTGAGTCTGGACATGACAGTATCTTTTTAACTTGCCTTTCCCTTTATGATTGGAGATGATTAGAAAATTAGTCAAGATGTATTTACCACACCTACTGTTTCCTTCCTCCTGCCTGCTTGAGCAGGGAGACTGAAGTGGAGGTACCGTGATGATTCATTGGCGTGTGAGAGAGTAAGAGGAGAGAATTCCCACTGAAACCCTACTTGCTTTTTCCCCCCAATACTCCTCACCTAAATTATACAAATTTTACCCCATTTGCTCCCAACCTTGTATGTGCAATAAAAGCTATATATACTCATAACTGCCATTTCTGCACGATTACAAAATGCCTTGCGCCTTACATTTTTATGGTTCTACAGCCTCTTACTGTTTGAGCCTTTCAGAGTCTGTGCTGTGTGAATGATACACAGGATGGGAGCGGTACAGTTGGAGCCAGTGGGGAAGTAGAGGAAAGAATATAACTTAAAGATACTGTCCTTGGGGCTGCAACCACATACTAATTTTACTTTTGTGGTAGTTTGTGGTAAGTAGGCTGTGAGAATTCTCTTCCATCTCTGAGTTGCTATCTTCTATAGCTTCTCCACTGATACAACTAAAGAACTCTTATTGTAGGCTAGGCCTGAAGTCTTTGCTAGATTTTTTTTCTTCAGTTCACGTTTCCAAAATCTCTTTCTACGTAGAAATAAAAGTACTTTTCCATTTAAACAGGAGTATGTAGCTCAACAGAAAGTAATTAAAGATGAAGAGAAAGAAAAAGAAGACAAAGATGATGATCGGATTAAGGCTTATATTAAAGGAAAAGAAACGATGGCTGATCTGAGAAGAGAAAAAAATGCAGAGACTAATAGGTGGGTCTAGGGCTACAGTTTTCAGCGTTAAGATTCAAACTTGCAATTTAATTTTGTGACAAATGTTACTCTGAATTTTTATATCGGCAAAATCAGAACTTTGTGATGCAAGCAATTTTTCTGTAATTAAAACTTGAGAAAGAAGTAGAAAGTCTGGAAGAAATGCCTACCGGTTCCGGTAGTAATTGGTGCTGTTGGAGGTGGAAGTGGGATTGCTGGCTTTGTTAGGAGCAGCACCTCAGGTAATCTGAGCAGATATCCTGGTATGTTATGGTAGCTCATGTTCTCCTGCAGGCTAACGCAGGAGTGCAAGGACAAAGCTTTTGAACAACTAACTGCACAGATGAATAGGGCATGTAAGATTGAAGATGATCGACTTGCTAGAGGAGCTGCAGAGGTAGAAGACGAATACCAAAAGAAAACCAAAGAGACAGAAGAAAAAAAAAAGAGTGCCATTGAATCTATTGCTGTACACAGAGCCACTGTGGTAAGCCTAAACGTAGTCTGTTCTTACTCCTTTCTGTCATATGCTTGTACTTCTGAATACCTTTTTGAAACACCATAGATTCTAGCACAGTGATCTGGAGTGAGACGCACATGCAAGTTCTCACTTAGCAGCTGCCCCTCATATTTACCATCTATAGCTCCAGAACTAACCCCTTAAAGGTGCAACCGGTACATGTGATGATCCTCTCTCAAAAAAAATCAGAGTTGGAAGGCTCTATAATTGTTAGTAATTTTGTGCATTTTCCAGACTCTCCACTGCTTGCTCCAACTGAGGAGCCTGGCTGAGATCACAGCTGGTGGCTCTGGTGCCATGATTCAGCATGCTTCATCAGGTCCGCTGGCATCTTTCCTGGCGTCTTCTCTGCCTCTCCCACTTCTGTGTTGGGCACACATCTGCCAGGGCTGCTGAAAACCCTGGGCTTGGACACTGGCCAGCCACAATGACCGTGCTTATCAGAACACAGATACAGGGCTGCTTCTGCTGAAAGATAGCAGGCTAGCTCCTTGGTTAACTTTAATTGTGTATTTTGTAAAATACAGATGAAGATGAAAGAGGAAAAGGAGAGAGAGGAAAAAGCAGAGGATGAGAAGGATCATAATCAGTGGATGACAGCAGATCGTATCTACTTGGAAATGGAAAAAGCCAAGAAACAAAGACAACATGATGCAAGCATGGAAGTACAGAAAATTCAGATCCAGCAAATGGTAAATAGAAGAGCTGTACCCTGTCAGCCCCCTCAGAAAGAAGCACATACCTAAACCCGTAGTACTAGATCTCCTGGGTGGGAGAGGAAGAGGAAGCTTGCTGTGGGTGTGATGTGTGCATTTTGTTTGTTTTTTACCTGTGTGCACCACAGGTGCTGATGTTGGGGACCAGCCTCCTCTCAGAGCGGTGGAACAGAAGCCTCTTCCAGGCTGACTTGGCCCATGCTGGTTGGGGAGGATTACTTAGGGGGGCTGGTAATAAGAAAGGGATCAACAATGACAGATCACATTCTGTCCTGTATCATTATGCCATTTTTTGAACCATGCCACTACTCCTCTCTTGTGTCTTCTGGGGTCAGGTCACCAAAGAGCAGCAGCTAATGCTGATGTTCACTCAGCTATTCAACATACCCTTTTTGTGCGGGGTATGGCAGGGGAGAGAAGTGGGAAGGGATGTGTTGTGGTTTAACCCGGCAGGCAGCTGAACACCACACAGCCGTTCACTCACTCCCCACCCCCAGCAGTGGCATGGGGGAGAGAATTGGAGGAAAAAAAAGTAAAATTCGGTGGGTTGAGATAAAGACAGTTTAATAGGACAGAGAAGGAAGGGAAAATAATAATGATAAAAATATACAAAGCAAGTGATGCACAATGCAATTGCTCACCACCCACTGACTGATGCCCAGCCAGTTCTTGAGCAGCGGTCCCCACCCCCTGGCTAACTTCCCCGAGTTTATATTTGACAAGTATCAACTAACATCCCTTTTCTTCATCAGGCTGAAAAGCAGGCAAAAAAACAGCAGGAAAAGCAAGCGGATTTGGACTACGATGCTCAGAGAGAAGCTGCTTTTCGTAACGATCAAGCATTTCGGCGATAAAGACAGTGAGTAATTTAATCAGTGCCATTACTGGATAGAACTTTTATTCTCTTCTCCAAGCATCCAAGGAGGGAACAAGATGTGGTCTTCCTAACTAGGACAACTGCAAGAGTGGCATAGTATATATGTATGCAGTATTAAAAAAAAAAAATAACTGGGGGGAGATGGGGAAGGATGGTTGATATAACAACATCCATGCTCCTCCTGCCAAATGTACACGAGCCCCCAGCTTGCTCAGGGACTGAGCAAACACTTGGCATTGTGTAGGAGTGTTACAGCTTGTGTGCCCCTTAAAGCCCTGCACAGACTCAGGTATTGTCCTGGTTGGTCAGTCCTGCTGTGGTCTGGGCTGCTCTGCTGGTTTTGGACAGCAGGACATGGCTCGGTGGAGCTGACTGACTCTCTGTACCCATGTCAGTTAGCGTGGCCCATAAGGACCTCGTTTGTGGAGTGAGGAAGTTGCTGCTGAGAACTTGACACCCATGATGCATCTGTTTTCAGAGGTTTTGCCCAGAATAGCTGTAGCCTGGTGTCAGGGCTGAATGCCCATCACTGGTTGGAGCACGTCTTCCTGTTTAAGTTTCATCCAGAAGGGTCCAGTTTGTGGTCGCTGTGTAATGTGAACCAAAGCACAGTAAGTAGGAACAATCAAGAGACTTGTTTCAAAATCTCACTTCTGACCTAAACTAAAATGCTAAAATTGCTGCACTATCAACTACAAGTCACACAGAGTTCTCTCCAATTAACCTTGGAAAGTATATATTTAAAAAAAGAGACATGGCAATTAACTTGTGACATTGTCTCTAAATATGTTTTTTCTTAGTTCACTAATGAAAAATTTATTTCCCTTCTGAGCCAGTGCTCCTTTTACTACTTCAAGCTTTTTTCAGCAAGCAGAAAGAATGGAAACTTTTATTAAAGCCTTTTGATAGCAGAAGCTGGAGCCTTGAGAAGAAGCATTGACTACAGCAGAAGTGGTGCTGACATCTGCAGAGCTTGATAATTCTCCAAATGCATCCCTAAGTGCATATTTGCACATGCTCACTACCGTGCAATTGGTGAGTTAAATGGGTTTTAGTCTACCTCCACAGCAGCAAGAAGCAAGGTGGATTGCAGCCTCATTTCCTACTCAGCTTCAGTAAACACCCTGTTCTGCAGATTATGTATGTCTGCATTTGAAGTCTACAGCCTGCTTCCATGGGGCTTATACCCCTTTTACTTTGAACATCTACAGAAATACCAAACTCAAGTACCAGAAAACAATTCTTCCTTTCAGTACACCTAGAGTGAAGTAGGAATCCTGTGTAACTTTAAAGCACATTGGCTAAATACAGATTTAGTTACCCAAATTCAGCATGAAAAAAATCTACCATGACTCACGCTGTCACTTTATTCCATTGACTGAGATGCGCATGCTTTGTGTGCTTGCTTTAAATGACTAATCCTAGTGAGTAATCCTCTATAAAACTAGGCAAAAAAAAAAAAACCAACACAAGTGTTTTAAGAACATAAATACTTGAGGTACTAAAATTTTCAGTGACAAAGCATTTTTGTAACATCTAATTGTCTTTTACAGTTGTCCTACATGAAAGGCAAGAATAGAAAGCTGCTTGCAGGAATAATACAGAAGGCTAAAATCAGTTTGATGTTCATGATAGGTTGAGGAAAACAGGAAGACAGGGAATAGGCAAAGAGAACAGCTCCTTGTGCAAGTAGAAGCAGATGAAAGCTATTCAACAGACTGAGATGAGAAATAAACAGAGAAAGCTGGGCTCATTCAGTCTGGCAATAAGGAGACAAAGAAGTGATCTAATTAACAGCCTACAACTGCTTGAAGGGTAGTTACAAATACAGCAGAGCCAAACTCTTCTCAGCAGAGTCAGGTGATGGATATAACAAATTGTGACATGGGACATCAGCTGAGTAGTCAGGAGAACCTGCTTCACCAGGAGCACAGTGTGATGACACTGGATCAGAATGGCCAGAGGTGGTAGAGTCACCACTGATGAAGGCTTTAAAGATGTCCCATGCAAGGCAGGAGGTTGGTCTAGCTGACCACCGGAGATCCTTTTCAACTAACATTTAAAGATGCCAACAAAATACAGGGGGATCAACTGCAGCTGGTAAGAAAGGAAATTGCTGACCTGGAAGAATCTGCTAATTGAGAGGTACCTCTAATCTAATGCCTAGCATCACTACTTGTATTAGTTATTAGCTGAAGTCTTAATTAACAGCTAGCAAATCAGAATATGCTTTGAGAAATAATTTGACTAGTAAACTTTAATTACTTTTTTAATTGCTTTGTTTTTGCTCAACAAAGCACCCACTCAGATGGTGAGGTTGTAGCAGATGAGAAACATAATAGGTATCAGCCTTATTAGGTGGCCAAGACCTTAGAAATGCAAGGCAACCCTCAGAGGGACTGAAACGGAGACCTTAAATCAAACTGCATTTTTTCCAAACCTGTCACCCAACTCTGGAAGTAGAGCAGCAACTTAAACCCTGGAAGCCCACATGTTCAAACTTAACATGGTATTCTCCCAACAGTAACACAGCTGGTACCTGCATGGCTATGGTAGCCATGTAAGACAGTAGTACTGTTGTCATGGATCTAATACAACTCCTGCCTATGAAATGGAAGAGAGAAGCTTTCTAAAATGCCTCATATCCTAAGGGAATTTGAGTTAACTCACTGTGCAGCTCTTCACTGTTAGGTAGTGTTCCGTGTTGGAGTTATTAGTTCTGTTCAAGTTCTTTTAACATTACAGTCTTTCCTACTGCTCAAGCTCTGAGGAATCTTGAAGAGGACACCTAAACTACTCATGAACAGAAGAGTTGGCACCATGGGACTATTAAGGATGGACATTTTCATGTCCCAAAACAGACTGGCTCTGCTCCTGAAAAAGAAAAAAAATTTTTTCGAAGCTCACCGGTTGTGTTCGGTCAGATAATTTGTTCTAATAGTTAAATTCTTTCAGATGCCTGTTATTAACTTACACCTTTCTGGTATCTCTTGAAGGGAAGAGTGATATAACTACTCTGTAATCTACCTTCTTGTTCTGGCAGTGCATCTTTGGGAGAAGGAAAATTCACTACTTTATAAATAGCTCAAAAAAACCCCAAAACAACCCCAACATAAAAAAACCCACCTCATCTCTGAAGGCTAAAGCTTCAGAGGGAGTTGAAATGAAGGCCAGAGGTGTGACAAGAACATATGAGATGTCGTCTGTGGAATTATCTTAAATTAATTCCTTTCTGTTTAAAATAAATGAAGTTGTGCTTGTAATGGGTGTAGTCATTCCCTTTACGCTCCTGCACTGCCACCACTACAATCTAAGCTGCTCTTGATGCCTTATAGATAAATAATCTCTAGAAAGCAGTCTTAAACCACAGTTCATGGCTGGTTTGTACTATCTTGCATAAACCAGCATGGCACTTCCTTTTTCTGTGGGTTTCTTCATCTCCAATACATTTTCCAGAGAAATGCACGATTCTATTAGGTGCTGAAGGACTTGAACATCAGAACTGCAGGTCCAATACAATTCAACATTGCATCTCTGTTAAGGTAATAGTAATTGCCCCCCTCAAATGAGTAGCATCTGGTCTGACTCCTCTTCTATGTAAAGAAAAAACAGGCAAAGGTTAGAAAGCAGCAACATGTACTGGAAGAAGCAAGCAAGTTACTGAGCAGACCAGAGATGGGATCACAGATAAGAGACTACCGAGATCTGGGAAATACAAATCCAGCAACTGGCACAGTGGACAAGGGAGAAAGTGGACTATCTTTGGTAAAGCTTAGTATTACATTACTGCTATAGGACAAATATTTCTGCATTAGTTTCAGTTACAGCCTATTAGTGCATATAGAATTAATTGTATAGTAGTTACTAATTACACAGTAAGACTCAAACTCTGTTTCTTTCTTCAGAAATACATCTGACAACTACAGAAGTATCTACTAAGGAATAAGAAGCTAGCCACTGCCTCCTTACAAGTTATACGTGCCTGCAAAACCTATCAGTGCCCAACAGCTGAAGCTAACTCTAGAGCAAGTTACAAGGCATGCTGTTTGCCAGAACCTGCCTATACTCAACTTCAGCTCAAGAAACAAGTACTGTAGCTACAGCCATAGCTTGCAACTGTACCTGTAACTACTCTAGTTTTATTATGGAACAAAGCAGTAGATTCACTTTCTAGGAAGTCAAGCAGTAACAACCAAAGGTAAACTATCAATTCATCTGTACTGTACTCCGAGTATTGCTGGGCCTCCAGGCTTAATTCAAACCTTATGTTTTGGCTTAAAATTCTTACTGAGCAAACAATAAAATTGAGTAAGCTGTTTACAAGCATCTGTCTGGAACAATAAGATCAATATGTTGAGTGTACCTGTTATTTGTGACAGTTTTCTACTTTTACTTTGGAGAATGCAATGGGAGATAGGAATACTGTCTTGAGAAAGTTGTGGTACTGGACGAGTCTTTAACCTGTTACGGGAAACAGATGTCTGCAGCAAGACCGTGTGTATCTAGCACTCAAGTTTCTGAACTGACTGGAGGGAATGGGAAAAGCACTTTCCTGCCTTCTCCTAAGCACTCTGCTGCCAGCACAGCCAAGTTGCCAGGCTGGGATACTGGTGTAGGTGACTTTTTCATCAAAACTTGTTCTTTCACTCATTTCTAAACTGACTGTAAGCTGTCCTACCACTACATTTAAATTCACATCATCAAACAGGTAGTTCTTCTGTAACTAGTGAAAACTATTCTGCTTCACACACACAAAAAGACTGTTGTGTTTGTGTAAGTACAAGATCAAAGTTTGCAACTAGCAAAAAAATTAGTGATAAGACACTAGATCAGCTTCATTATATGGATGCGTTTTTATGTGTTTCAATATATAGTGAATAGACTGTCATTTGTCATTCTGTAGTAGAAATTCTAATTCCATCTATAACTCAACACTATAATCCAATTTAGCATGGAATAAAATCTGACTATTCGTATCTTCAGTGAAAATGCATAGATCTTGGTTTAACTGAAGAGGTAGTGTCCTAACATCAAATCACCATACCTTGTGTGATTTACAGTGATTTACACTGTAAATCTGTACAGACAGTACTACCACTTTAGAAGGCTGGAGATTTGACACAAGCGCATTTACACACACAGGTTGCGCCATATGACTTACAAGTGAGTATTACTCTAAATACAGAGGACGCTAAGTAATACTGCAGGAAGCACACATGGCAGACACATGGAATACGCTAACTAATATGCAAAAAAGCATTTATTTCTGAGAAGTACTTTAATACACAAGTTGTACATTTCATATCAAGAACTCATTCTCCCAGCTGACAATTGGATCATCTTCTGTGTTGGGAACTACAAATTACAAAATGTCCAAAAGACTGAGGTTTCCAAATACTCTGCTAAATACTAGACGCACAATACTGCCTGTATAACTAACCACAATTCTTTTAGCTGGTGAAGGAAACCAGTTACCAGCTAGTTCCTCTTACCACTGTTCATAAATTAATAGGCCTAACTTCTTTCCAATCCTTCCAACCATTCTTTTCATTAGCAGTTACGGCTAAAGCCACACGCTGACTATTTTTTATATACAGTTATAGGGATATGTACAGGATATGTAGAAATGTCTAACTTCCTACCAAAAATAGCAAGTTTCCTTAAGTGCTTTGCATGTTGCAAAATTTCAATTCAAAGTCAGGGTGCTGCATCAGTTCAGTTTGTTTAGTCCTTTTAATGTTAGTGTTAGAACTTTTATGAATACAAATTTAAAACCAATCGTATGCCTATTTAGCAGTTTAAGATCTGTCCTCTGAACTTACTCATGTTAACTGCCCTATTAGTTTCATTTGAATGACTTTATGATTAAGGAAGGACACTAATTTAATTCTTTAACGAAAGGTACCTTTACGTAGTTTTACTATCTAAACCCACCACTTCTGTTATATTTTATTACTGGTATTCCTTTTGTGAAACCTCATACTAAAATTAGAAAACTTATTTTGGTGTGATAGCTTTTTTTTTTTTTAAAGCAGGTGACTATTACTTTTTGCTTTTATGCAACCCAAGTTTTGTTAGAACGGTGTTCCTAATGACATTAATTGTTCCAGGGTAAGAAATAAGAATTACACTAAAAGTACACATGCAGCAAAATGGAAAGCTAAAGTTTTATGCTAGGCAACTGCAGAATTGTACCAAATTCAAATTTTGCAAAATGCAGAGTTCACAGACTTTTTGATAGGCATTTTCTTGAATAATTTAGTTAAATACTGCATTAGGAAAATTACTAATTTCAGCAAAAGGAAAGTGCAAGTAACAGTTCTTTACATTTCTATCACACCGACTCTAGAAGTGTGAAGATCAGTTTTGTCACTGGTATCCTCCAGGTTAAGTTGACAAAAAAAAAATTAACTCGTGGCTTCTGCTAAAATACTACTGCCTTTTCTTACAAAGTTGTTCTTCAAGTATTGGAGAGAGAGAATACACGGATGATTTAAAAGAGAGAGAGGTCTTTGATAAAGCATAGTATGTGTATCTCTAGGTTGTCTATTATAAGGAAAGTCCTAAAAGCATGGTTTTCGTCAATCAAACAAGCAATGAGTCTACTATGCCCCTAGAAAATGTGTCCAAAAATACTTTATTTTCTTCAATAAATCAACAATAACAGTTTCAGCAAAGGCAGCTAAAGGACTTCTGCTTTTATGTTTACATTAATCTAAAATCCACTTGCCAGACTGACACTATTACAAATTAGACATTGTTAGGGGATCACTGCAAATTCTTCAGGGCATCTGACAAAGACCACTGCAAGAAAAGTCCGTAATGTGGGATTTCAAGTTGCAAGAGAGAAGTTTCAGGCTAAAATTTTGACAACTGGATAGAACAAAGGGTTAAAATGTAACCATAGCCTTTTTTTTTTTCCTTAAAAAAAACCAAAAATCAAAAACAAAACAAAGCAACAACTGAAACACTGTGGCCATGTCAAAAAATTAGCAGACAGCAACACGTTTTACAGGCAACAGTGTCTACACCACCTTACATTATATCCACCCGCCCTCAGTAAGAATTTGTGCTTCTGAGTTGATGGCAGTACCCAGAAAATCCAACATCAAATAACGGTCTTTTTCTGAGAAAGTTTGGAAAGCTACCGCCAATACTAAATTCAGCATTCCATGTGTACATAGGCTGTATGGTATTAGTAAAATGTCAGTATCTATTGTCAGTACAACAGAGAATACATGTCTAACCTTTGGAAATTATGTCAAGCCTGTACATACTCTTAAACATATGCTTACAAAGTTAGTCCAGTGCTCCCTGCCCTCATTTTACCTTGAGTCTTGAGGTTCACAGATTCTCTGGAGTAAGGTCAGTTCTGGGGCACTGACAGAAAAAGCTGTCCTCTAAATGTACTTTCTTCCCCATTCGCAATGGAAGACCACGAGCATTGTTTTGATTACCTCTGGTATATGTTAAGTATTGCTTTCAAATACGCTTCAGTTCAGTTCTCAAAGCCAAAAGCCAATGGCCTGTGACACAGCTGCCAAAGACAGCATTGAGCTACTCTGTGACTACAGCACAAGGCGGTTACTGTGAGGCTGGGAACAGGACAGCTCTGCCATCGAGGGAAGAAATGGTTCCAGGACAGCAAGAGCAGTAGGCAGTGCCTCACAAAGCCACAAGAGCTCACTGGTGCTTGGGGACATCTTGCTGTCCATGGGACTGTGCTTCAGTCCCACTAAATTCTTATCAGCATTCTCAATTTCCAGTTTGATAGAAAAAGAGCACAAATCTGGCAAATCCTCCCTCTTACAGGACTGCAGTTGTTGTGTTTCAGTTTAAACAAAGTGATTGGCACTAAAACAATTTACCATCAGATACAGGCAAGGCACGCACTTATCAAGAGATCAAGTGTATCCCACCACGTGCGATTAAAAGTAACCAACTTCTTACAAAGTACACTAAAAACAAGAAAATTAGCTTTGTGCCACCAACTCAGATGAATTTTAACGTGCTATGAAATAATTTGAACTCGTTTAATTTGTACAAATAATTTTCTGAATTATAACAAAAAAATCCATACGAAAGGGTATACAAGTGCATCTTTTGAAATAACTGGTTACACACAACTGCAAACTACAATTGGATATAATCTCCATTTTGAAATTTTAAATTAAAGACGTCTTAACATTTTTTAACAATTCCTATGGATTGCCTTACTGCTGGTTGACTGGATTTTTTTTCCCCCTCTTCTACAGCAGAGTCAATACAGTCGAGGGTTGGTTGGTTTGTTTGCATGCTTATATGAGCTTCAGTGGTATTGGCAAGAACATTTTCAGTAGTGCAAACATACTTCTTCAGCAAGTTTGCTTGTGGGTCAGCTCCATAAAAAAATAATGAAAGAACATTGCAAACAGACAGTTTTCAAATGAGACTCTGAAGAACATGGCATGTATAGCACAGCATAAATGCACCGAGGAAGCCTTTGTCCAAGCTGCCGTACAATTCTCTTGAGCCTAACTTCCTAGCTTTTTCTTACTACAGTCCCCAAAATAGGTCTACAACTTCTCCAAAGGAGTTCAGAGTGGCTTCACACAGAACAGGTCCACTATACAGGTCTTCAGTTCACTCCTATGAGCTCTCTTAAGTAACAGCTATATCATCCACCCACATGTGGGCTTGGAAAACATTTTTACACGTTCTGCATAAAATGACCACTGCAATGCAAAATTCATACCAAAACATGGGAAAAAAAAGTTGATAGCCAAAGCAGCTCTACAGCAGCTCCGCCAACTATCCTGCTAAAAAGTAACACTATACACTTCTAGTTTTCTTCCCTTAAAAAGGTTGCTTATGGTGTTCACAATCCTGTATTTTTCTTTTGCTTTCAAGACATAACTACTTGATTTTCCTTTAGAATAACAACTGTCTGGATCACAACGTCAAGCCAAGTTTCAGCAGTTCTGCTAATCTACTGTAGACACACACCGATCACAAAGGGGGTGATATAGCAAAAATGCTGACAAACTCGTAACAAAGACAGTTAAGAACAAGTTATGTCATACACTCAAAGATCTGCCAAAAAAAAAAAAGGGCTATTAAAACATTGTTTTGCTTTGACACAGCTTTACATTAATGCTTGTCACTTCTCTTCCGGCATTTCAAGATTTGCCAGCCTTTGGTGTGACTAGTTGAAAGGACTGAAAGAAGTGTTGGGGTTTGTACCGAATCTGTCCTCCTCTCAGCCCACTACGTTAAGTTACCACACACCACCTGCTCTTTGGTGATCGCGCATATGCGGGCACTCCTGCAGCAACACAAGCCGACCTCCTCCTCTTTCGCATGAAGGTGTGCCGGTGAGAAAGAAACAGGGGTGTCTCCTAGAGGCAGGAGAGGAAAGCAGAAAAGGGAGGGGATTGGTTTGAGGAAGACGCGCATGTAGTAAGAGAAGGAGGGGGAATTCACAGTACGGTCTTTAGAATGAGGGGATGCAGGGAGGGAAGCAGATTTTTGTTTTAAAAAAAAAATTAAGAGCCTGTCTTAAAACATTACTTGAAGTTCTGCTTCAACTACCCCAAAAACCAGTATTGGTGAACTGAAATAGTTTTCTCATAGCCTGCTAAGAAGCAGCAAAAGTAGAAAGGATTTCCTGGCTCCTTATTATGACACCCACTGTGTCATATGTGTCATCATAACAGATTCTGGTAATCTGTTTCATCTCTGTGCATCCATTAATTAGCAACTGAGGCAGGGTAGCCTGAAGCATCCAAGCTGAATTTTCTGCAGCAGACAAACATGAAAGCATGGAACAGAAAAGGAGGTTACAGGGAAAAAAATTACACTGATGAGCACTTCAAAAAAAATTTTTTTTGGACAAAGAAATAACTCCCAAACACAGATGACCGCCTTACAGCATGAATGAATTCTCCTGTTGGCAGTGACAGAAGCACAAACAGTGAAGATTTACTTAATTCACTTCGTGATTACAAAAAACCCAACGTAATTTTCCTCTATAAATTAATTTCCTTAGGATTTATACCTACTGAAATACAGATGTAGCAACACTGGAGTCACGGACACCTTGCAACATTCTCCTAGCTTTAAGATGACATGTAGTATACTTGCAGCTTTCTTCTTCACACATGAAACAAGCTTCTTCACAGGCAGCCACTGTTTGCACTAAACTAAGTTCATCAGGTAAAAAATAAACGCGGCACAGAAGTTACCTTTCTAGCTGCCAACACACAAGGAGGATACATAAACCAATGAAATATTTGAAACACAGCACACTGTATTACACATATAATTCGTTTTTCATTTCAAGTTTATTAAAACTTTAGCAGTACAAATGATCCAGGTTTTAGATTATCAAAAGACCAAACTGAAGTCCACATCTTAAAAAAAGGCGTTCCCCAAAATGTCTCTAAAACTTTGAGACAATGGAAACATTAAGTCCACAAACTCATCCGTGCCTGTCGTCATCTGTTCCAGGACTTGTTTCATGATCAGACTTTTTATCCTTACTAGGGGCATTATCTCTTTCCTGACTCTTTGATTTTTGGTTTATTTCTTTTTCTGCTGAGGATCTGGTCTTTTCCTTTTCTTTACTGCTGCGTGAATATGATTTTTTTGATTCTCTCTCTTTGCTACTTGGTCTCTTTTTTGAGTCTGGACTTCTATCCTGATCTCTACTAGACTTCTTATCTTTACTGGATTCAGGACTGCTACTTTCACGGCTTTTTGAACGCCTCTTCCTTTGGCTTTCAGTATCATTCCTCTTATATGAGCTTCTACTTTCTCTATTTGAGTACCTGTCCCTGTTTCTGCTTTGACTTTCCTCCCTCTCTGAGCTCCTCGATTCTCTCCTCCTCCTATTTTCTCTTCCTCTGTATTTATCTGGCGTACCTCTCCTTTCTCTGCTTCTTGATCTTCCTCTTCTTCTTGTTTCTCTATCTCTATTCCTTGAATAGTCTTTACTTCTGCTGCGATCTCTGTCTCTGCTTCTCGACCTTCCTCTCCTACCCCTATCTCGGCTTTTGCTTCGATCCCTTGTTCTACTGCTGGAACTATGTTTTCCTCTAGCATGCTCACGCTCTTTGCTTCTTGACTTACGTTTCTCCCTGTCTTTACTCCTCCTGTGGTCTTGTTCATTACTTCTTGAGCCTGCCCTTTTGCTTCTCTCCTTGCTCCTACTTCTTTCTTTATCTCTCCCTCTAGAATCATAGCGCTTTTCTTTTTCTCTACCTTTCTCATGGTCTCTCTCTTTGCTTCTTGATCTTATTCTCTTTTCATCATGTCTACTGTGCTTAGAGTCTCTTTCTTTACTTTTTGATTTCTCTCGGCTTTTACTATGGCTTCTAGATTTAGCTCTTTTCTTGGCCTTGCTTTTGTTATGCTTGTCATCTTTTTCTGAATTCCTTCTTGTCTCCCTGTCTTTACTGCTGGATTTGTGATCCTTTTTCTTCTCTTTTTCCCCTCTTCTGCTTGGACTTTCAGAAACTTGCCTGTGGTCTGATATTTTTCTCTCTTTTCCTCTTCCTGGGCTTTTTTGATTATCTTTCTTGTTTTCATTTATTTCACTCCTTGGAGAGAGAAAGATAGGATTTTTTAAATATTTTGAATCCCCTCCACTCTGAAAAATTAAGTCAGAAGTGAGACAGCTTCACAACTGAAACTTAAATCACATTAGGTCAGCTGTATTAATTACTATGTATTTAGAGTAGCGTGATTAAAATCAGACACAGTTAAGTAATGGGATAACCAAGTCAGCGCCCTGGTTTTTTGGTAGTAACTGTAATTAACAATCTAAGATGACAGGTATTACTTTTAATATATAATTTCAATGCATATACTCCAGAAAGAATCGATCTTACTTGTCCCCTTTTATCCATCGTTCTCCGCTAGACACTCTCATTCTTTGAGCTCTTTGCATTTCTTGCCTCCAATGTGGAGGAGTTTCACTGCGTCGGAATCGATCTCTTGACCTGGATCTGGAAGGTGTCCGGTAACGCTTGAAGGGAAAAAAAGAAAATTGAGCGTAAGTTTGAATTTCACATGCTGTGATAGCTAAGCAAGATTTTTATCCCTGGTGGTCGATTCTACATAGCACCTAACGTGACACTTCACATATATATACACCAAGTTTACATTGACAAGTTATGAACTTACTGAAAAATGTATCTGACATTCAGCTAGAGCAGGAATACCCAGTGTCTGATCAAGTAACTATTTTTAAGGTAACTTCTATTTCAGGATTTTTGTACTCTGCTGAAAGGTCTTCTCCTGTTGTTTTTAATTAGCACAAATGCAACTCACTTTTCTAACACTGAAAATTCTGCTTAGCTTTGACAAGCAACATGAAAACAATACTTCACACTTTTTCTTTAAGGTTTTTACTAAAAATTTGAGGGATAGAGACTTCTGTTACTAAAAACATTTACTACAAGCAGTGCATAGCATATGGCTTCACAAAATCAGAAGAATCAATCTGACAGCTCCCCCCTGCCAAAAAGGGGAGAAGTCCTCCCCACATTCCTGGCACTGATGTCGTCGTACTGGTTCTACTGTTCACTAGAACCCTTTTTGAGCTAATTCCATTTGCTAATTCCCAGAATACTACAGTAACACAAAGAAAGCATTTTTTGTTTTTTCTTCCCCCCCCAAATAAACTCAGTATGCAAACAGGAAGTTAATTTCATTTTCCTTGTTGTCTTCCTTCAAGCTTCAGTCCCCAAATCAATTATGATGCACCTTAAGTCCTGTTTTGTTTTGTTTTGTTTTTTAAAATCAACCATTCTAATGAAAATGGTTAGTAACACCAGCAGTAAGACTGTGCTACCACCTTGTTTATTTTGGGGAACAGATTGTAAACATTTACCCTTGGTCCTCTTCCTTTTATTTTCCTTCCAGATCTCGTCACTAACAGCCTCCTCTGGTATGTTGACTGTGAATTCGATAGATTACTAAAAATAATTTAAAAAAAGTGATATTGTTTATAACATCAAAGAAAGAAGGAAAGAGAAAATAAAACCGATTTTAAAACCTCTTCAGAAATTAAACTAAATGAAAACACACACTTAATTTTTTTTTTTTTTAATGAGTACAGACAGTAACAACCACACAGTAAAAACTTCAGATTTGGTGACCACAAAATATTTTACAAGATTTCTAGGTTTTTCCATGTTTGAAAGAAGAATAAATTATAGATTCAGATTGGACAGTTCCAATAAATTCTAAATGAAATTGCAATGCATTTTACTTTCTTTTTCTTGAATCAGTCACTTTCAATTTTTCATTCACTAAAACCATTTTCAAAGACTAAGCCTTTGTTCTAGGACAAAGACAACAGTTGCTAATAAACTGAAAAATCCATTCCAGCAGTCCTCACAACATGGAACTGTTTAATAGGGAAAGGACTCGCTTAACATTAGAGTCCTAAAACAGTAATGTGACCATACCACTGTCAGTATGTAGTCAGACTCAAAACAGATGTATTACCTTTCTCTTTCCTTCTCTCTGCTTTTCCTCTCTTTTTCTTTCTCATCTACTTTAGGAGGACTTTTCCTCATCAGGAAACGGTTTTCAGGTACAGGAGGAATTTCTTCAGGACGGACAGTAGATAATGGCTGTGCTTCAGGGTTTTCATCTTCACTTTCACTGGATGAGCTTTATTTTTGTATTAAAAAAAATGTTTGTACTTAAAGTGAGTTACTTGAATGAGGGAAGACTTTTCAATCTATTTAAATAATTCAGAAATTCTCTTAATTCAATACACAACGATACGACAAGAAACTCAGGAAATAGCTCTATTTCAGAAGCAACTTTTTTTTTCCCTATGATAATCTTTGCTCCAAAATGTACAACTGCAGTAGATTTCTGACCAACATCTTTTATCCATGAATTCCAATGGTGCAACACTGAACACATCTTTACTCTCTATTTAGATACAGCGCTTTTTTTTTAATTTATTTTCTTTTAAAAACACTATCAGGAGAGTCAAATTCAGATTTTACACTAGCATATATAACTAGCTACAAACTATTGTAATTCCAAGCAGCTGGTATAAACAAACTTGTGTGAAATGGGCTTAGTCCCACAGAAACCATGTTTAGGCAGCATTGCCCTAAGTGAACATTTCTTACATTTTACTCCTAGCTTAGAAAAATGTGACTTGCACTGACACAACTTGTATCTCACATTGAACTATAAGCAAAAATATGAGATTAGAAAGAACATTTTCAGAAGAAAGAGTGCCTTCTGAGTTTTATTATCTTCCAGTGAAACTGCAAGACTTTTGGCATATCAGACAGAAGTAACATTGTTAAGTATGTTCGTTTATTAATTTTTTGTTTAGCTTTGCTTTTATTCCCACATACTACATTCTCTTAAGTCCCACTGCATATAACTTAAATTGAATTGTACAGAAGTGAATTTAGGGAAAAAGCTATCACCACCCATTTCAAACTAAGCACTCCTCCAACTTTTCAAGCCAAATATACCTAAGTCTTAGTCCGTTCCTTCGCTCCGTTACAAGCTGCAGCATGTAGGCACATGGACTACTTCACTAGTTACAGAATACTATTCTGTAGTTACAGGACAAGAAAATGGTACTATATGGTGTACGTGTAACAAAACAAAACAAATCTCAAAACTGACCTTTTCTTGCTTTTCTTTCTCTTTTTCTTTTCTTTCTTATGTTTCTTGGAATTTTTCTTGTGTTTCTTTTTTCGTTTTTTAGATTTCTCTTCTGAAGCACTCTCAGAATCCGATGATGAATCAGAAGATGATTCTGAATCACTTGAACTTTCCGAGTCACTGGATGAGGAAGACGACTTGTGTCTTTTCTTTTCTTCTTTCTTGGCTTTAAGTCAGAATAGCAAAGACACATTTTAATATCAAACACTTCTAAATAAATCTCAGAAAAATCAACTTATCTAGTACCTGCCTGAGCTTCTTATAATTGTGTCATGAGACTACTTCATCAAAATACTTAAGAACAAATTAAAGTTTTGGAGAAAACACTGTTTCTCCCAAGTACAATAAAGAATATGTCTGGAAATACTAAGAAATTTCCAACATTTTATATTTACGAAGCTCTAAAGTATGAAACTTATACTGTCAAGAACTTGTAGAACTGTGTAAGTTTTCAGATCATGTTTTATACAACATAAGCTACATATGAAGAATTACTTAAAATTTATTTACAAAGTGTTTATAAAAAAAACCTTCTTTGGCTTCAGCTTGAACCTGACTTCATATAAAATCTATTCAAATCACAAACGAGAAGTTTTAAGACAGACAATAAGTGGCATACACTAAACTGATTACTCATTGAATTTAGCTCAGAGGAAAGATTCAAATAACCAACCTTCCTGCTAAGTGAAACCATGCTCAAGGGAACAGTCCTAATCCTCCAGCTCATCATGGGTTGCTTGGTTTTTTGTTTTTTTTATTTTTTATTTTTTTAACAGAAAGATACAAATAACTTACTAACCATATGGTATGAAAAGGAACCCTGCTAAAGAGCAGACTAGTCCTTAATTACATATTTCACCATTTCTCACGTGGCTGCTGGAGCTGCAAATCAGCAACTTACTGACAATCTGATATTAGTCTGACAGGAAACAATCCAAGAACAAACACACCTTTTTATGCCCTTTAACTGATCTGAGACCTACTTAAACTATTAAAAGTGATGTAAGTATTATTTCAGAGTCACACTGATTTGAAAAAATATATAAATACACAATAAAAATGTACTATAAAAACTTCACTAAAGGAAGTCTAGGCTTCTGAGTTATGACGCTTCAGGTAAATCAGTTAAATGGTATAAATACTCTTCAATGTGTTATGAAATTCCTATCAGGCTATCGCCCAGAAAATTAAGAGCTCTATCCAGAAAATCCAGAAGAACACACTGTTTGGCTTCGGACTGCTGTAGTTGACTTTTCTAATCAGCATCAAATATTATTTTACTTTGCCATTGCAAATTGCAAAGATAGCCCATCATTTGCTACACAACATACTACAGCCACGGACAGACGAAACAAAACCTTCACCATTAAACAGAAGAAAAATATACCAAAAATAAATACTGATGTCCAAACAGCCTGTTTCCTCGTCACAGCAAACAATCCATATTTTAGGAGAACACCTGTTAAGACCTTAGAACAGGCTTCAGATCAGGGACAGAAATGAATTTTTAAATTGCGTACGAATCCTAGCTGAAAGTATTAGCCTATTTTGCAAAGCTTTTAATAGCTTGCTCTACCCAAAGAATTCATGGTTTACAGAGATATTATCTGACCTACATCAACATAAAAGCAGTTTAAATGCAACCTCCCACGCCCTGCTCTTCTTCTGCACAAAACAGGTAAGGGAAAACATTAGGCACCAAAGACAGGATTATGACTATGCAGCCTGTCTGCATCTGAAAACTATTCAGACACAGAGAACACGTTTTCACACAGCAGAAAACATAAAGATGTCTCCCTAAATAGCCTAAGTTTTTTGCTTTTCTATTAAAGACAGAGAAATTCAACTGTTTAGTCCAGCCAAGTATTTCTTCTATTGGCTTCCACTTGTGCCCAATAAGATGATGCAATCTGTACTTAGCTATTGTGTGTCAGTCATTGTTATAAAATAATTAAGGCAAGTAATTAGAGAAACTCATGTTAAAAAAAAAAGGTAAAAATCTGTTATGATAACTTTCCTATTAGATGATTTTTGTCCTTGCTCTACAGGAAGTCCTCTTGGGTATTACAATAACTCAAGTGTCAGAAGATAAAAGATTTCAAGAACTTCAAAGAATTACAGGTTATTAAACCAGCTTTTTACTTATGACCAGCCTTGATTTTGTACATATGGAAGGGAAGAAAAATTCCACTTCAGAATTCCCTGCTAGCAATCACTGATCATATACCACACTTACAGGTGTCAAGAAAAAAAAAAAGTTTAAGTGGCACCAGTACCAAAAACTAAGTACCTATTAACAGCTATTACACTTCTAGTGTGCAGTTATTTAGAAAATGAATTATTTTAATTCCATATAAACAGATTAGAGATCTGAAGGGGGGGGAAGATGATACTCTGTAGAGAACTCCAGGCGAGGAAACACTTCTATGAAGAGTAGATCGGTAACTGCCCTTCCGAAAACGCCAAGTGGCTATTTAATGGAACACTTTATCAATTTTTGGAATTATCAATATTAGATTCCCCAACTGCTTAGCAGGTATTACCCTGTTGACTGACTCTTGAGAGTTAGCAGCAGGTATTTGTAACTGCAATCATGTGGAAATTCTCAAATTCAACACTAACTTCATCTCATTTTTGCAAAACTGCATGATGGGAGGTAGCAGTTTTTCAAGGATGATCAAAAGCAATAAAACTTACATAAAATTCCTTGCTAAACTGTCAAAGAGAATAAAAATGAGTCTTGTGGATAATGAGTCCTAGTATAATACTTAGGGATGCATTATTTTTAATAATAAGCTAGTACTTCCTACCAACTTAACTTTTCACAGGAAAAAAAATTTCTGATTTGGGCTAGAATGATAAAAATCAGCGAGGACAGATCCACAGTTGCCCAAAACACATTTCTAGCTGCACTTCAGGCAGCTTCTTTATGACAGATGATATTCTGTGGGAACTTCATATTGCCTCTTGGAAATTGGACATAACTGGGTATGCTTTAGAGTAGCAAAGTTAAGTGTGGATGTGTTATACCAACTGCAGAGACAGACAATTGTGGGTTCCTAATGGAGAAGAGAGTCAGCATTTCTCAGAAAAGCAACAGCTAAGCTCTCATTCATAGCACCATCTCTTAATAAACTTTTGTTCTGTATATAGTTATTGAATGTAAAACAGTGAAATCCCAAATATATGAAGTTGTCATATTTTACTCCCCTCAATCCATCTTCTCATCTACCATGTCTTGCCCAGAACACCTTCTGGCTGTAGACTGTGATGCGTTGATGTTCTAGATCTATCTGTAGCCTTCAGTATTGTTCCAATGTTTTCATGACAATATCCATAATGAAAGCTAAGGCAGTATTGTTCTTTATCTTCAGCAAAATATTAGCTGGGAGCATTAGATCATCTATGTAAGCCAACACCTCTTTTGTAGCAATCCAGTATCCTACTCTGTCAGGTCTCCCATTCAGAATGCAGTGATATATACAGCAGTGAAAGATTTCCTCTTCACAGTGATGCAGAACACTTGCTTCCAAAAGAATTGGCTGAGGTAAAAGATCGGGATGACAGCAAGCTAGCTGGGGCTTAATTCAGCTAACAGTGGATCAGACACATGGTGTAGAAAAATCTCAGCAGAAACAACTAAGTATGGCATCTTGGCCTCTCTTTTTGTGGTCATAATCTTTATGGATACTTTTTTCTCCTAACGTTACCGAATGCCCACTGGTACAGTGGATGAAATTTAATCCCATTGCACTAAATTGCATTCATTTTTCAGATTAGCATCACAGACACAACTCATACTGGTATGACATCTACAGTAACTTTTTTCATGGTGTTTTCCATGTGTTTATTCACAAGCCTCATTTGATACAGACTAACAAAAGCCTGACAACCAACTGAAACACAACCTCTGTACTTCATAGATTATGTTAGTCTTCTGGTCATTTCTGGGCACAGTATGAACTAGCAAGTTGTCTTACCCATTTAGGACAGCCTGCTGATTTAAATCAGCTGGTTCTTATCAGATATTTTTAGAGCTTCTTGCAAAATACTTCCAAAAGACAGGTCTCATTATATTTTTTTACTTCCCTAGTTGGTCCAGACCAAGACACCTGGTCTCTTTTCTCAAACTTTTGCTCAATGTCCTTATTAAAGCACTATATTTAATAAAAAGTCTCTGTAATATTTTATGTCAGTTTAGATAGTCTAAATATATATACATTCACAGAGTGTAACAAGTACATATTTATAAAAGAAAACTGAACTGTTTCCAAATTAATTTCAATCAAAGGAGCCTGGTGTCATATAGGCCTGGTGACACCCAAGCAAAAAGAGGAATCTCACCTGAGCTTTAAATACCATGAACACAAAAAGTACTAAAAAAGTTAACTAATTTCTAAGTCCCAAGACACTTTCAAATGCTTCTTATCTATTCAACACTTTTGGTTTTGGCCCATTAAAAAAAGCCACTATATTGTACTATACTACATGCCTTCAGGCAAAACAAGATGTCTCCAAGCTCAATTTCAGAAATAACTGCATTTATTGATGCAATTATTATTCAGACATTTCCTGTATTTTCTCCCTCCTGCATCTGTTTTAAGTGTGTCAGAAACTATCTGTGACAGTTTTATCTGCGTTCTTATAACAAGTTTGGGCATGTTATAGTTACTACTTTAAGATGAGTAAGTAATAGATAGAAACAGAGGTAAGTTAGTGAGCAACTACCTCAACAAACATAATGGGATTCTTAACATGTAGCAAATAACGTCAATGGCAGATGTATTTGGAAAATCATGTGGCAGGCAGGGAGTGAAACGATGAATAAAAACAAAACAAAACAAAACAAAACAAAACAACCCAACCAAAAAGCCCAGAACTGTTGACACAGCAAAGACAGGATATCTGGCAAGAGGTTTTGGCTATACTTTCTGGTGACATCTAACTATCTCTGTCCAGCAGCAAATGCTATTTTGAATACTGAACCAACCTGGTGCTGGCCAATTACAGATCACAACACAAATGAAACCAATCCTGCAGTATGAAGGTCAGCAAGAAAGAAACAGACTTCTGTTTACAGTCCAACTGTTCCAGCTCATTAACTTCAGGATCAGGTTTTCAACTTCTGATCACATCTGAAATAGATACATCACTTCCTACTCCGTTCACTGCGACCTATAGTATTTGCCAGACTTAATGAATTACATGATCACGCTGCATGGCACAGCCAAGCACTCTCTGCATCTCAGCTTGTTATGGACTGTAGCAAGTCTTACGTTAGCCCCATGGTATCAGCCTCCTGGACTTGAAATGAAGAAATGACCTGGCCAGAAAGCAGTCAGGCTCAGGCACAAAAGTCAGAACAGATGATCTCATCTTGTAATCCACAGCAGTGACACTGTGAATAGTTACCTTATATCAAGTCCAGTAACCTGTGTTGGACCACAGCAGTCTCCAAAAAGAAAGTGCCTTTACTTCAGGACATTTAGACAGGTATTTTCCCTGATAATTTTTTCCAGTGTTTAATCACCCTGCTGTTCAGAGTATCAGGTCTTTTCTTCTATTTTGCATGTGTCTTGCTTCCATGGTTTGCCATGGGTTCCTATTATGTCTCGCACTGCTTGATTAAGGACCCACTGTTTCTTACAATGAAAATTATACACAGTAATCAAGTCCTCAGAGATACGCATTAGGGAACACTACCATACTTGATTCTTGTTGATCAGATGACATTGTTACTATGAGGAGTCCTGTATCATAAATGCCTCTGGACATAGATGTTTTTGTACACAAGAAACCTACCACACAACTGCAACAGCAGAGGAAGGGGGAAAGAAAAAGAAAAAAAAAAGGGGAGGGGGGAAACCATCTCCAGCTTCACTTTGAACAGTTTCGGCTAAAGCCAAAACAGTTTATACCTAGTGGCCAGTTCAGGGGGAAAAAAAAAAAAAAACAAAACTGGAACAGAAAAGTCTGAAACAACTGTTCATAGCAATCAGCTTGTAGAAAGGGGGCTAACAGTGATGTGTAACAAGCTTACCTTACTCATTCAACCCCTGAATACTCTAGGGGTTGAATGAGTAAGGAAAGAGGAAAGGGAGGATACACGAATCAGAAGTCCAGGTAAGATATGACTTACCAGACTCACCGCTTTCTAAGACTGCTCTTACTCCATAGATACTTCATGATTCCTAAATGTGTAACTTCGTACTCTGTATCAGTGCTTGATAATTTCTACTGATACTTTTTTTTTTTTAAAGAAATTGTATTGATAGAATGACCTAATTACAATATTGCTCTTTGGTGAATTATGAAAGCAGCCATAATCTGCCTTAACTGCAGAAAGCACACTTATACGAGCAGTGATTCTATAGGGACATCTATAACATCAATGAAGATCATCAATCTGCTCTGTGCAGAATCCCCTAGAAATACACTTTTCATAAGAAGTCTTCATTAGACACTCTTGTTAAAAACTGCCCAATGCACAAAGCCATTTAATTTCTTTGTTTTTGAATCAGAATGTCAGTGTCTTACATTCTTGAAAACATCGCAGATATACCTTTGATTAATCAAAGTAATGGTCTCAAACAATGCAGCCAGGCTTGTTTGACTAGATCCCCTTCTGCAAAGCTTTTTTAATTGGTATCAAACTCCCATTTGTCTTTAAGAAAATTAATATTATGTTACTTGTTCCACAGTTTTTCTTCAGAATTATTAGTTTAGCTAGCCCATAATGACCTTTCTAAATGCTGGCTTAATACTTCTCTCTCTTTCTTCTCCCCCCCCCCCAGCTTTCAGGATTTTCCCTGGAACTTTTAAGATTTTCTAAAAGTAAGACTACCTGGCCAGAAAGATTCTTCTTTTATAATTTAGCTTCTCTCATTCATTTTCACTAACTCCTCCAACTTTAAGGAATAAATGAAAAGGAAAAAAAAAAAAGGAAAAGACGACAAACTTTCCTCTTTTCTAGGTGATCATCCTCTCAAATCCCAGGTGAAAGCTTCTGATCTAGGCCTCTGCAATATTATAATTGTGATTGCTGTATCATTCAATTCACATAGCATCCAGTAAGTTAGCTCAGTCATCATCCACTCATCCCTAAATAAATCAAATTCTTCTATACAAAGAGATAGATTTGCTTCCTTCATAAAGCACTTCATCTGGGTATTCATCATGATACCTGAAAATCTGATCGCCTTTCCTCAACTTTAACCTAAGAGAAAAACATTCATACCAAGCACCTAACTTCTACTGTGATTCCTTCTGCTAGTGCCATCTTGGCTTCCCTGCTAAACCCAAGAAGTATCAGTTCTATTTTCATTCCATAAAGACTTGTCTAATTCCTTCCTTTATTGTATGAGCTTGTCTGGCAGGCAACACAAATATTTTAGTTTAAGGCTCACTTGCTATCATAATGTACCCTCCCACAGAAATTAGCCATTATACTTCCCTTACTGGCAACCTCCTTATTCCTTTGTCTTAACAGCAAATTCTTAGAAGCAGTCTCCTCTGGTAACTGCCTCGTATTTCACAGTATCAGTTCCCTTTTGCCTCCCATAGTAATGTGCTACAAACAGTTCCACTGTTAGATGACTCTCTGTGATGAACTTCCATGACACTGCTCACCTCCCAGAAACTGCTCCTATCTGGATTCCCTGGCCTCTTCCATATATTGACAGGTCCAAGGGCCTCTCCTGCTCCGCTTGTCAGCTTTGGACTGCAGCTTGGCAAATTTCCTTCTGCTGATGTGATGACAAACTGTTCCTCCTACCTCCACTGCCTCAGGTCAGCACAGCTCATCTGTGGTTTCTTGTAGTGCATTTAGTGAACAGTTCCAGTCACACTATCATCTTTCACAGTAGTGGGAAATTTCCCTTTGAAGGTCCTACAGACAGCCTTTCCCTTTCAATAGTAGGACTCTCCACTCATCACGATCTCCATAACGATCTGTCAGGCAGCACCTTCATCAGGCTGGCTCTGCATTAGTGCCCATTAGGGTCCACATCTCCCCGCACTCAGCTCTACCCTCCACCTGCCCAATCCTGGTGCCTAAGGCCTCTTGTCCTCCAAACACTCCTGCTGCCCACCATTATCTAGTACTGTGCCTTATAGTCAGCTGAGTGGGCTATCCCATTGCCCTGGCATCAACTGCCCTCCGTGGCACACCAGACCAGCTACAGGAAGCAGAGTCTCCAGGATCCCAGCAGTACTGAGGCAAAGAGGTACAAGCACACAGACAAACGGTTAGGACCAGTCAGATCTTTCCAGAAGCCTGTTCTCTTTTAGGAGAAGTTAAAGGAAAAAAAGATTTTGTATTTATTTTATTCACTCTTTTGACGACAAGTACTTTAAAGCCCTACCTAATGGCTTTAAGTCATCAGACTGCTCAGTGCCAAAACTTTCATTTAGTCATTCAATTTCAAGTGTTCTAGAGTGGACTAAAAAGGGAGTGTGGCAAACCAAGGAAGACAGAGTGGGTATCTCACCCACTAGCTTCACCCATTCTGTATCTGTATTGTCTTATTTTATTTTCTAATCTACGCCACCAGGGCATTTTCTAACAAATACCATGCTCCTGAGTACTGTCCAGAAAAAAAAAATTATGTCCTAACACATGGGGTGACATGAGTTAATCTAAGAAGTTCTAGAAACTTTGAGAAGTCAGGAGCCATACAATGACTTTGCTCGGGATTATGAGGTATTGAAGAGATCACTTCAGATTCCAAAGTCATTCTGCTAGACATCACAACACGTGAACACAGAACTGCATCAAAAAGGAGAGGAAAAACTAAGAAGCTCGATTTTGAATGCCTGTATTTTCCTTAAGCCAAAGAAACAACTATTCTTGTCTTCTGCTTCAATATCCTTGGTGCAACCCTTCACAGTACGTATCAGCAGAAAGTGCTACAAATGAAAAAGCATAGAATCATAGAACAGTTTGGGTTGGAAGGGACCTCTAAAGGTCATCCAGTCCAATCCCCCTGTCGTGGGCAGGGACATCTTCAACTAGATCAGGTTGCTCAGAGCCCTGTCCAACCTGACCTTGAATGTTTCCAGGGATGGGGCATCCACCACCTCTCTGGGAAACCTGGGCCAGTGTTTCACCACCCTCAGCGTAAAAAAGTTCTTCCTTATATCCAGTCTAAATCTAGCCCCCTTTAGTTTAAAGCCATTCTCCCTTGCGCTGTCACAACAGGCCCTGCTAAAAAGTTTGCCGCCATCTTTTTTATAAGCCCCCTTTA
>NW_008824939.1:4021382-4021685 GCF_000699105.1 Pygoscelis adeliae | reverse complement strand
GGTGTTCCATCCCCCTGATCATTTTTGTGGCCCTCCTCTGGACCCCCTCCAACAGGTCCGTGTCTTTCCTGTGCTGAGGGCTCCAGATCTGGACACAGTACTCCAGGTGAGGTCTCACCAGAGCAGAGGGGCAGAATCACCTCCCTCGACCTGCTGGCCACGCTTCTTTTGATGCAGCCCAGGATACGGTTGGCCTTCTGGGCTGCGAGTGCACATTGCTGGCTCATGTCCAGCTTTTCATCCACCAGTACCCCCAAGTCCTTCTCAGCAGGGCTGCTCTCAATCCCTTCATGCCCCAGCCTG
>NW_008824939.1:4002191-4017817 GCF_000699105.1 Pygoscelis adeliae | reverse complement strand
GGTTGGCAGCGCTCCTGGTGGCGAGCGGTCCCGGGGGATGATTTAGTGGGACTTGGGGGTGGCAGCCGTTGCTCCTGGCCCTGCCCACGCCTCGTCAGCCGCCCTGGTGAGAGCTGCTGGCTCCCGGTGGGTCTCTGCGCTCCCCTGTGGGTTCCCTGGCTCAGGAAACCCCCCTGTACGCCGCGATCCGCAGCTCCGCTGCACGACGCACCTGCACCAGAGCTGATTGCCTCTGCATGATGATCCCTACCATAGTTCCTACCAAACATGCATCCTGTGTTTCCTCTACTGAGATGCTCCAGAGTGACAGCAACAGTTTAAATTGAGCTTTATTTTGTAAGAGAAGCAGAATGCAATCTCCAATACTATGTTCAGCTCTGGAATGGCAGAGTAGGGCATCCCTTCCAGAAAGAAAGGCAGGTTCTGTCATATTCCTGTTTAAGAACACAGTTTATAGTAACTTAAAGAGTATCTGCTAAAGGGCAATTCCAGGCTTTTCTACTCTAAGTGCCTGTTCTGAAGATTTACCTGAAATAAACTTGAAATAAGTTCAATACCTGCAAAAAAAGCAGCAGTTACCAAATAAAGTCAGACTGACATCAATCTTCTTAACATAGCACTCTACTTGCTATGGGACAAGTGCTTGCCAGCTTTGTACTACAATTTATCTAGTATAAGGAAATCCAAGACAGGGGAAGCTTTGAAGAAAGCATATATGATGTTTCTTTAATGTCTTCTGCATCAACACCTTTTAATCTTTTTTGAAGACAAACTGTACTGCAATGTTAACTCACCTTTTCACCAATTGCCCCTCCATCCATCACAAATAAGTTTCTAAATATTTTTATAAGCAACCAACAGGGAAGAAAATGAGCAAAATTACCTCATAGTTTGCATCTATGTAAATGTACAGTTCAACTTTACCTTTGGATTTTGGAATTAACTCTCCACAACTCAGTATGCGTACTTCAGCATATGGTTTACTAGATGCATCTGTTTTCTGGTTTTCTATTTCTCTCACAACTTCCTGACCTGAGATGACTTGTCCAAAAACAACATGATGTCTGAAGAATTTAAACAAAAGTAAGAATTCTTAGTACTTAATTTTCTCAAGGCAGTTTCCAAACAAACATAATAAGAAGATAAGAGATATTTACCCATCTAAGTGAGGTGTAGGTTTAGTTGTTCTGTTGTTTCCAGATTTTAATTTAAAGAGAAAAATAAAGTCAGTATTAGTGGAAAGCAGTCAGCATTTGAAGCATGTCATATACGCATATGAAGGTGGAAGTTATTTTGAGTGAACTAATAAAATTGAACAAAACCAATATATATTATTCTAAGTTTGTGTGCAGTTAAAAGTATTTAATGTTTTATACATTAAACTACCTATTCATTACTTTATCACATTTTACTGAACAAACAAAAGCGCACATAAATTTTTAGACAGCATCCTCATATAGGATATAATAAGTAGTCTATTTATTAAATTATATAAATACTACAAGGACCATATAAAAATTAAGGCAACTGTCTCAGAGCAGGAAAACTGCAAATAACCTTCTATACATTAGAAAATAATCAGAAATCAAAGGAAGAAAAAAAAATATCTGTATGTACAGATTATTTGACATAGAAGTAGAACTGACTTTCTCTCAGCTTTCCCCTATACTAACATTACTAAGGCATACAGATGTCAGCCATGGCAGAAGTAAAAAGTGGGATAATTACAATAATAATCAGTCAGAAATCCCAAAATAAGGGTCTAATAGTAAGTGTCACCCACAACTCACTGTGTTAATTAAGGTCATGAAACATGGGGAAGAGTGATGTATTTCAAGAATGTTTTCTGTAGATAAATTAAAGAGTCTACAGCAATGTATTTTAAGAATTTACATTTTAACTGTAAATGAGACTGCACTGGAAAGTTATTTTGTGACAAAAAAACCCTCTACTACTTTTGAGAACCCGGAAAGCTGTTTTGCTTCCTTCCAGATAACACTTACTAGAAGAAAGTGATAAGAGTTCTAAGGAACTAACAGGTTTGGTTTATTGCCCAAGTTAGAACACAGCTACTGAAAACTATCAAAAACACTTTTGCAGAGACAATAAGCACTAAACAGAAAAGTGATTAAAATAGTCAGGCTCCCTAAACAGCGCATTAAGAAAATGGCTACTTCCATGCAACTTTGTGAAAAAACATCAACTTCCGGTTTGCACAGGAGCTAGTCTTGAATATTTAAAAGGATTGCCTTTACAGCTTACAAATGGCAAACCACACACGTTTCAGGACAGTACAATACTTACATAAAGAACTGTGAACCATTTGTATCTTTCCCTCGGTTGGCCATTGAAAGGAGAAATTCTTTGTTGTGTTTTACAGCAAAGCTTTCATCTGAAGAAAGTGTTTTCAGTTACTTTAAATATACAACATATGCTTAGATAAATGCTATAATCTAAGTAAACTCATCCTTATTAAATAAATCTGCTAGTCACTTTAGTAAAAAGTTGTATTAAAAATATTCAAAATAATAGCTATTTTTTAATATATTATTCCTTCTATTCTAAATAATGCAATTTAGTAAGGAGAAATATGAATTAATGGTTTATAGCCTGAGAAAAAACTAAAAAAATTGAGTATTCTTGTTCAAGAGATTAGTTTCCCACCAACATTAGCAGAGACCTCATCATTTTAAGTTATTGCTCTTTCTATTCTGCACATACTGATCGTTGTCTCTTTGGAGCAGGAGGAGTTTTTTTGCTGTGCATTAAGTAATAAGAAACCCATCATTTTCAGGCAGTTTTGTTGTTTTATTATTTTTTGATAGATATAGATATCCAGTTTGATAGCAATCCCAAACTACTTCTGTTTGTCTGTCAGATACACAGATGAACTTATCAAGCTGGCCATTAAGAAAATAAGTTTAACTTGAATGAATCCTACTTCTGATGAGCAAATCATTGTAACAGTTCAAACTAAATTCCAATTAAACTATGCAATGTAGTCACTATTCTTCATTTAAGACATCTGTAAGAGATCATCCCATCTCCTTCCTTTTCCAAAACAGCATAAAGGCTGTTGGGGAATCCAAACTCTTCAGACAGAGGAAGTTTGCTCAATATTGTTTAGATACAGATGGCAGGAGCAAGCATTAACGAAGAAGAAAAGTATGCTATCTATAAATCTATGGCTTCATATCACACTGTGTCACTGGCAGTGAAAGGGACAGTCCCACTCACTCTCCAGTCACCTTTACAACTGCTATCTGGCATAGCATCAAGTGTCAATCTAATCATACGGTGAGTTGGTTAAGGGATCCACAAAAGCAAAAACTCCCATGAATTCAGTTTCACACTTGGCTGAGTTGAATAGCCAGCTTGCAACTACCAGAAGGTACATAGAGGTTTTGCTCCGTCTTCCATCTCCCCCAACCATAACATTTCCTCAAACCCAGCTACTCATTTGCGTTGGTTCTGATGCTTACCAAATTATTGAATTGGGTCCACTCACTAATATGGAAATAAATACTTTTTTTTTTCTGCAATAGTCTTTGGGCATTTTAGCAAGCTAAATCAGCTGAAAGTTTGATCTGAATGAGAGTCAGTGCAAGGTAAGACCTCCTCCCTCTTGGCAGTTGCAAACTGTTGATTCAACTCAAGGTCTGATATAAAATTGCAGCCTGGCTCTACTGAAATAGTGAATAATTCTTTTGATTGTTTGCTGCAAGCTCAGACAAGAACCAATGTTAAAAGAGAAGTGGCACGGAGGAGGGAGGAGCATAACCACTCCTGCTGGTGGCAGCTAGCCATCACGTGGGTTTAGGTGTAATACGAAAACTGCTCCAAGAAACACAGAGATGCTCCACTACATTCTGGACAAACACAGGCTGAGAAACACACTGGAGTGCAGAAGAGGTACTACTTCTGCAACACTGACTGAAAAAGAAGGAACCAGGACTGTTAGAAAACTGATGGCCTCTTTATCATTAATTCCTCCTGGGTTCAGGAAAACAGGGCTTTATGCTTTCTTTTAAATAAACATTTGCAAGGAAACTCGATTCCATCACACCTTTCTCCTTTTCACTGGAAGAAAAGACAATCCCCAACTTTTAGCTAGTTGCTCAACTTAAAAACAGTTATAAAAATGTAAATCTGGTAAAACGGACAAATACAAAGGAGTTCGGGTTTAATTTTTCATTAATTACAATGCATTCATATCTTAGAAGTAAAATAAAATAACCTAAACTGGACAAAGGCCTCTAAGACCAGACAAAACCTTAACAAAAACAATGGAGTTCGGGTTTACAGAACAGAGACTACAGAATGTAAAGGTGATTGCTTATAGTAACACCAAAACAGAGCAGTCTGATAAAACTCCTACCTTCAAAAAAGCCACCATAAATGGATTCTCCTCCCCTGCCATTTCCTTGAAAGAGAATAGTGACAGTTACAACTTAGAGTAGTGATTAAGAGTCACATTATGTGGAAGGTGCTTCATAATATGAAATACTGATCCAACTGCATCCAAGTCACTGACATTATTCTTCAAGATATGCAAATAAGATCAAGACGCATCTTCGTAGTCCCAAAGCAAACTTGGAAAACAAGAAAGTATTCTCCCATGTATTCTGCTATAGCCTCCCTTTTTTCTTTATTTCCCAGCAGCAGATATAATATTTTACCCTCACATTTAAACCTTTCAACAGAAAGTACTTAGTACTCCGAGTACTGAGATAATGGAGCCAAAGCATGTGTGCGCATGCACGTGTGTAAGTTTATCTAAGTTTTCATGTAAAGGTTCTTACGCAGAAAAAAAGGAAAAAAGCAGTTGAGTATCAGAATAATCAATATAAGTAAATGACGCTACACAGAACTCCTGCAATATTCTATTACATAAGCATTAAAGTTTTCTTCAAAGAAATCATACCTTCACTGAAGTCACCTCCTTGGATCATAAAATCTTTCACAACCCTGTGAAACAGACAACTTTTGTAATGCAATGGCTTTTGGGTGGATTTTCCTGTACCCTTTTCACCTAAAGGAGAAGAGGACGAACAAAAAACAAAATTACACCCTGTACCTGTAGAATCTCCACTACAAAAAAGTGCTACGTAAGCGCTTAATCAAAATCATCTGCTAAGCTCTGAAAAATGAGCTTGTGAGGCAGACACGTACCTGTAATACCAGTAAGAAACTAGCATTTAAGAAAGCAAAGCAGAAACTACCTTCTGTCTCTACAGTTATACCAGAAGAACTCCTTACTGACATTAGTATACAACTCTGGTCTCTTCCATGCAGATTGACTGAAATTAAGCAGCCAGTTTAGGTTTAAGATAACTGGCATTGCTCAGAAGCATAGAAGAAACACTCAGATCTTCAGTTACAACATGGCAAGGTTAAGGTACCATAAAAACTCGTAACAAAAACGAAGGAAGAGGCAGGGGGAAGGAGAAGGAATCTTGTTCCCTCCCCTGCTCATGATTACAACTGCCATCTTCCTCCCTTATGTCAGCTCTGGTGCTCAAGACCCATAAGCAGGCTCTCTGCTTCAGCTACACCACTATCTACTTTCCCTGCTACCTTCAAACAGACAAGGTCTCTGCTGAGTTAGCAAGATGAGTGGCTCATGGTGGGTCCTGTGAAGGGCAGAGCCAGCCTCAAGGTAACAGTAAGGTAATCAGTGGGAGTATGCTGGAAGGAAAAGGATCTCTTCCTCTCAGTGCTGGCAAACTGTTAGACTGTATCTTCCTATAATCTTATTCTGAGCTATTAAACTGGCAGTTTTTGTCAAGGGCAGTTGCCTCTGAACTTATCTGTAACAGACTGGTGCATCCATATGGATCTGACTAGCTGGAAAAAACACTTTGCATAGGAACTTTGATAAATGTGAAGCTGTATCTGTTCCACCAACTTGGCATATGCCTAACGTAGGTATGCCAGGAAAACACAGAGCTGTTGATCCCTGCTTTAAGAAGACAGCATATACTTTTCAAAACTGCCCGAAAAAAATGAGTAAGGAAAACAAATAAAATCAAAATTTGAATTAATTTGCTGATGCTCAATATCATAAACACTCTGCCCATATATTTCCCTCACTATTCTTAAATACGTTAAAGCAGCAAAGTAGTTCAGCATCTGAATTTGATTTTGAATGTCAGCAGCTAAGTATGAACTTAGTAGTACTTGTTCCTGACCTGAAATGCTGTTGAAAGACTTCAAGCCAAAAATTTAAAGCAGCAGCAGGGAATAACACCTTTATGCAATAAATTGACTTTTGGGCAGTTGATAACAGATCAAGAATGCCATGGTCACATGATAACATACTCACAGCCATTAAAAAGAATCACTTTAAGGTTCAAATTTGTTAACAAAGTTTGATAACCTGATTTTGGGCCAGTAAACCTAATGTCAGATCAGATAATACCTACATTCCTGCAGACATCATGAATGGTGCACTAAGTGTTCTAGCTAACTTGGCATGAATGTAATTATGCACCCACACCTGATTCAAATCATATTAGTACTGCTGAGTGATTCAGTATTAACAGCTAGAGAGCCTTGACCTGAAAAACAACAGAGCTGGAAGGAAAGGAAGCAGAAAATGCTGAACACAAAAAGCATTTTCAACAAAAGCATGCAGTCTACAGGACAATAATTCTGTTTGGAAATGCTTCCAGGAGAGAATCTTCTCAGTATTGTCTTCACGAAATAATCTGAATTTCAATAGGAGTGAAAATCACTAGTCTCCATCAACGAAGAAAAAATTAAAATGAAGGAAAAAAAAATACTAATGACTACCAGCAATACATTTCAAATACCTCAAAGTATCTTAAGACTGAAAAGTAAGTCTGCATGGTTGACCTCTTACTGGCTACCTTTCAAGACTGGATAATGTTATATAATGTGAACAGTAATATCTATGCTAGTAACAGAAAATCAGCTTACTGTGTCCATATTTAAAGTTGATTAGTATATACTCCCTGCAACATACTAAGCCAAAGCTACAACTGCTTTGATTCTACATCAGATGTACATGAGAAATCAGCTAAATCTCTAGGGATACCAAGAACCAATGTTTTATGTACGTATTTTTATATGTAAGAAAGTGTCAGGAAAAATAACATAGACATCAAACTAGCTAACATGGTATTACATTAAAAATTATAAATAAAATTAAAAATCTACAAACCTGTGCAAAGGCAGCGAAAATTCTCACATGTCTTTGGACACACATCTGAAAACAGTTCAAAGACCACTCTTCCAGCTAGAAAAAAAAAAGCCATATTTATTATGAAGTTAACTGGTAGTTGTATTATTCTTATATGAATACCATGTTACTGAATGGATATTTTTATTTTCTTACCAGGTACATTGTTGATGGCTATGTCAAAAAAGCAACGAGGTCTCTGGACCTTTACTCCCATGGCTTCAAAAGTTTAAATACTGTAAGTAATAAAAATAAAATTTAGTTTTTCCTTTTGTGTAGTGAAACTATGTGTTAGCCAATGTAGAAGAGTTTACAAAGACAACAAAAACTGCAGAGAAGCAAACCTTAAAAAAGAAAAAAAAAAGAGCAAACATAAGTATTTTTAAAGATTCAGAAAGCGTGAAGTATTTTAGGTCATTTTCATGTTTGTAGACCCAAATGAGTGATTTTATTCATGTTTGCCACAACAGCATTAAATTTAAACTTGAGTTCCACCCTTCAGATCAGGAAATACAAAAAGAAAAGATACTGTAAGGTATTGGGATAATAAAGCTTTAAGTCTTATTGCTATCCAGATGCTATATGTAATCACCTAAGTTGTCTGCTCCTAGAATTCTATATCCTAGGTAAAATAAGCATTGGGGGGGCGGGGAATCAGTTTTAGGACCAAACAACTTGTTTGAATGCTCTCAAACAACTTTTTGTAACTGCCTTTCAACTGTTTAAAAAGACTAATTTGCAGGCTCTGTCAGGCTCAGCGTTAGTGGCTGAGGAGGCTGCCATCTCCACATGCCAACCAACCCCTCTGGTCAGGGTTACCAGCTTCAGATCAGGATTGTTCTCCTCAGGAATACATTAGCTGCTGCAGTCCACAACCCAGTTCAGTTCATCTCGGTTACTATTAATTATGTGGGCTCCTCAAGAGAGAACATATGGCCTGTCTACAAGCACAGGAAGGTGAACAGCCCAAGATGGTGACCTTCAACTGCTGTAGGTGAGTAATAATTGTGCAAGTCAAGTAGGCATACTTTCAGAAATACCAGAACTTTTGCCACAAATAAAGAGAATGGTCAAAGAGTGGAAAATAACTTACAATGGTTACAACTTGACAAATCACCAGCATATTGTCATGTTAAGTCTTAAGCATTCAATTTCTTAGGAATATATTTCCTGGATTCCTGTCACTGCAGTTATCAGGAGCTGCCCTAATTAGGATCCAAACCATTCTACATGAAAAAAATACAAAGATGTAGCTTTTCCACAATTACTAAGTGAACTGATTTTGGCTTTCTATTGTTTTTTCTCCTTTTATGTCATTGCTTATCTCTTTTGAGTTACCACCCCTGGAGGTATTTAAAAACATGTAGATGTGGTGCTTAGGGACATAGTTTAGTGGCAGACTTGGTAGCGTTAGGTTTACAGTTTGACTCAATGATCTTAAGAGTCTTTTTCAACCTAAATGATTCTATGATTCTTTATCGAGAATTTTAATGCAAATTCTCCCTTATCTCTGAGTATATAAATCCCTTTATTTTTGTGTAACAAAAGCAATGTCTTAATCCCATTTGCATCTCTGGCCTTCCAACATTATGTACAATTATGACATTCTTTCCCTTTTCTGAAGCCCCATCCTCTCTGAACCACTTCAGAGAGGAAAAAAAAAAACAATGACAGCAAAAGGATCCGTAGGACTGGAGTACCTTTTCCAGAATTTGGAATATAGTCCATAAATTTTCAGTTCTAATTATTTTTTAATGCCAGAAAACACTACTCAAATCTAGCTGACATACTGCATACATCTCTCCTAGAGCTTCACTCATAGCTGTGCCACAGAACAGCCTTGAAAAATTCAATTGTCACCATCTGTCACTATCAGCTTACGAACAAGAGGATATAAGAAATCAAAAGACAGCAGTGTAATCGTATTAGTCTATATTGTCTCGACTTGTGCTCAGTGTCACTCCTAACATTTTGCCAAGATTACACAGTGAAAATCACAATAATGCAGGACCGATTTAAATTAAACACCATGCAGTAGTTGATCATTCATGTGATTTTTAGCATGAGAAGACTTCGCAAACATGCAGAATCTCACTAGATATCCTCTTAGCTGTGTAACGAATACATTAATTCACACAAGCCAGAGACTCGTCAAAAGCAGCAGGCTTGCCTCAGTCTACTTGCTCCTCTCCCTGAATTACCGTTTCTCTTCTAATAGTACAACAAATTTTGTAGCCAGGCAGAGAAACAAATAGAGAAAACACCTGTAGCTGAGAACTTTGATGTTGTCAGGTTAGCAAAAGGCTGACCAGCTCACCATGTTGCTGCACAAACTCTGGGGCAGCACAAGGAAGGTGGCAGCACAGGCAAGGGAAGGGAGATCAGACAGGCGGGAGGGTACAGACTGCCTTCAGAACCGAGACCAGCCCAAAGGACAGCCATCAACTCACAGTCAGCAGCGGAACAGACTATACAGCTGCACAGAGGGGCAGGGAAATATTTTTTCCTAGGAAACCTCTCAGAATAAATGCTACAGTAAATATTGTTTGGTGGTAGAACTGACAGTTTTAACTGAACTGAGACATCTAAGGACCAGTAGTACCACAACTGATCGATCGATTGTACTCAAACTTTAAACATTTAGCTGTAGTGCTTGAGTGAGGAAGGATTGAACTCCTGCTTTACAGGCAATTTGCTTGAGAAATGTAGAAGTATACTTTAACATTTATATACAGTATTTCAGCCAAAATAAATGCAAACCATCTTAATATGTGACACAATTTTTATTTCAAACATTGATACTGACTAAAGCCAAATTGTAAAATAAATGTCTATATACCTACGTCAGTCAATTTTTAACTCAGTTTTGTAGAGAACAGGGTCGGAGAGAGAAGGAATAGAAAGAATTCTACCTGAATCCCTACTGTCACCAACTTTTGCTCAACTTGATATTTTTCTGCCTCTACATTGTCTCATGAACAGTGGAACAAATCAAGTTTAATCTGTGTTCTAAATGTTACCTCCAATGCCCCCTGCACTTTCCCTAAATCCTCCAATATTATCTCCTAAATACTGGCTGCACTTGGTTCTAAATGACAGTTATGTCAACTGGTCAGTACGAACACCCTGACTGGACAAACACCAGGCCAAGTAAATATACCTAACTGTCGAGTTGATGTTGCCTAGTAAACCAGGCTAAAATATCAGTGACATTTATCCTACCTACAAGTCAAGTGAGTGTTTCCTCTCCAATACACTTAAGTATCCTTTGCACAGTTATTGCATCAGACAGACCTTCTCCTGAAGTGTTACAGGGAAAAATACTGAGTTACAAATGATCCATGAACTATTAATTTCTATTCATGTAGTATTTAATACCAAACACTATCTCGTACATACTGATCATTTAAACTTGTCTGTATTAAAAGCAAGTACGTGGGGTATGAATGTTAAATACAGAACCAACAAAGAAAACCAATCTGAAAATACCAAGAATAAAGTAAGAAAATTACAAGTAAAGTTCAATAGTACTATATGTCTGGTAACAATAGGGCTTACATGACTTGTATATTTATCTCTTCAAATTTATTTTCAATTAGAATGTGGATACTCTTAACCTACAATACTTTGCATTTTTTAATTGTGAACTTGATGGAATTTTACTAGTGAAGGGAACATGATTTTAAAGTCAACCCAAAAGATGCTCACTATACATACAGACAAAAATGCACTATGCAGAAGGGCAATCTTGAGAAGTCAGCTCACTTCTTCCTTCCAAAACTCTGGAAGAAAGGACAATACAAAAACCCAAGAACTATCCTGAAATGTTCAAACCATTCATCATCTCAACCACGTCCTGTTTGAGGAGCCTCTTACTAAGTCTAAGCAGAAACTATGCCCAAAAAAAACCCCAAAACAACGAACCAAAACCAAAAAACCACTTCAGTATATCTAACAAAAGAGGCCTGTTTATTTCTCAAAGTGGAATTACACTTCAGCTTAGAGCATATTTGTGTTTACTGACAAATACACCAAAAATATTTAGTCTTGTCAGAACAGCTGCATCCATAACTAATGCATCACCAGCTACGTCCATCAGGGTTCACATCCCTTCACACCTCCATCAGCCTCATTATTTTCTTCAAATATTTGCAGGATAAAGCTGGCCAATTCACCGCCAGGCTGCAGACAGCTGTTCTCCTTCAAAATTATCTGTGCCAATGGAAAAAGATAACCATCCCAAACTGTTCACAAGCATATCTCTGCCAGAGATTATCACTCCTATTTGTTGATATGCTTAAAATACATCTTGGGGAATTTTTTTCAAAGTCACCTGTGCTAGCAAGGATCTGGTAATAATACTGTTTAATATAAACTACCTCCTTTTGATTGAAACAGGCTAGAAAGCACTCACAGACACACACCAACTGAAGTATCAATGTGTCATGCATCTCACAAGAGCTGAGGGCAAGCAGCAATACAGTAGTATTTCCTACTTTTATGAGGGGAAAAAAAACCCTTTCTAACTATGCTGAACAGGTCATGGGACTACCTATTTGTTTCAGTCCCTGCACAGGACAGAACAGATTTGGAGCAAAGATGTATTCAGTAGGAGAAATACATATTGTGTCCTGTTCCTTCACTTCTTCCTCTGTCATCATCAGCTCTCCCCTATTTTTAATTTCTCCTTGACCTTGCCTTTGTATTTGTTTCCTTGCATCAATTTATAATTATCTTCTGCACTGGTCTTCATTCAATGTCCAAACAAAGTGAACAATAATGTGCATAAATTCACACTCCTCACATTTTGTTTCAGGCCATCTACAAATGCAGGAAGACAAAACTACATTGATTTATATTGCAAAGATAGCCATCTGGAATCTTCAGAAATATATTTTTAAGCAAAACTTTGAGTCCAGAAAATGCAAATGCACAAAGGAATACTGAACATATATCACATTCACTAAGGTTGTGGTTCCAGTCACTTGAAGCCAATATAAATGTGGGCTGATACCAGAACAGAGGGCTCATACATCCACTTGTTTAGCTTTCATACAGGTGGCCACCTAGCTGCATAAAAACTACCCTTTCCTCCCCACTCCAAGAAAAGATTTGGCAGCAGCACATATCAGCTTAAAGTGACGGCGGAGCCACAGACTAAAAATGTTTTATGTTCATTCCAGTATGGATTAAACTGGAAACATATTTATGATTGTGAAATGGGAGACGTGAAATTTTGTTCCTAGTTCCGTTCCTGTGTCAGAGCTTCCAGCTGTGTTAGGATGATACTGAAGGCGTGAACAACAAAAATCCAACCAGCCCAACCCTCAACCTCCATCATTTCCTCAGCATTTTCCCCAAATACCACCATCTTTTCCTCTGTGTTTCACCATCAAAAAACTCTGAATTAGCAGCAATGACAACTAAGGAAATTAATTTTTTTTTCATTTTACTAATCAGCAGCACAGGATTTTTGTTGTCAGCAGATTCAGGAATAAGGTACTACACTTGAACACATTTCAGATTTAGGATGCTGTCTTTGCAATCACATGGACTTAACATATCTATAAGAAAAGAAGAAAACATCTGCGTTCTACACAAGTCTATGAAATTTATGCAGGAAGACTTTCTACTCATCAGAAATCACATATTACAGGTTTTCAACCTGACCGCCCCTTCTAATAGTATTTAGAGGGGAAAAAGCCAACCACAAAAATTACTTTCAACATTTTTGCAGACAAAAAGTGATTAACACCACTTTCAATCAGGCTTCCTTCTCTAGAATAATGCTACAAGTCTTTTTTGGACTATTGACTATAGTATTCCCCCCCCAAAAAAAAGAAATCAAATTAAGAGATACCTGGCAATATCAACCATTGTCTTCCATGGACATGAGGCAAGAGCCTGCTATCCTCTTCAGGAGATTTAAGAAAATACCATCCTCAGATAGGTCCTGACTATATATGCAGTACATACACGTAACACTACTGCACTGCATAGTTCATTTACATGACTTTCAGTATGATTTTTTTGCAATTATTAACATGAATTTAGTCTCTTGTACTAAAGTATATAAGGAATACACACACAGTTATAACATGTCAGCTGGGAGAACATAACATTCAGCTGAGAAGGTAGTAACATTCTCTTGAACTATTTAAACAGAAATAAAGGTTCCTACTAGATCACACCCTTTGTTTTATCTTCCTAGGAAAGAGACACCTACAATGAAAAAGAAGTTAAAATATCTAACCACACTCTTGTCAATAACAAGTAAAAAGCTTTGTTGTCAAGAGTTAGTCATGATTTTCTATTATCTAATTATGCAGAAAATACTTTTTTTTTTCCTGTCAAGATTTGTGAAAAAGTACAGGTATTTTCTCCCAGGTCTGTGCACAAATAAGCACCTTTGCTGGTGTTCACTGATCCCCCAGAAGCAGCAAAGAAACGTGTCCATTTCGATTCTACTATTTGTAACCAGAAAGTGGATTAGCATAGGTCTGAAACCATGAATTTGTATTTTAAAACTTATAAAATGCTAAGAAACGGCAAGTTTTAGCATTTTATGAAAGGGAAAAAAGCTTTTAAAGTGTCTACTGTAATCTCCAAGCCATTTACCCATTAGGATCCCCAAATTAAATTTCAGAAGTGGAATCCCTTCCTACCTGTACTGAAGAGGAGAATAAGGCAAGACCATTCAACAGCAGCATATAGTTCTTAATGCTGACCCATATTTGCCAACCATAACCAAAAAAGCTTGTTCTATCATCTTTTATTCTCATGTTCTCCTCCACTCTCTACTACTTTAGCTCTAGATCCCTTCCCTGCCTCATCCTAGCCTCCTACCTAAACCTCACTCCATTAAAAGATGGCCAGATTTGCTCCCTGGCACTCACTGACTCTGCTTCCAAATGGAAGATGGCTCCTAAGTGCACATGGCATGGAGGAGTGAACTGGTAGTGGAGACACCATGCTGCAGCAGAGTAAAATCCTCCATTGCAGTTCATAGTCTTCACTCCAAATTCCCCCATAATCCACAGATTTTCTGAGATCCTAAGGGGGGAAAAAAAAAAAAAATCTTCTTTTGATAACAGCTTGATGACTGCTTAGCTAACTTAAAAAAAAAAGTTTATGTTTCACAGAAGAGGACTGGAAAAATGGGAAGTGTTAATAAGAAATATAGTCCCAAAGGGTGCTCTCAGAGGATTACTGATGTTGGTATCCTTTATATGTTCCCCTTCAGATCTAACTCATATACAGGAAACTATACTTTTTCTGAAATCTTTATAATTTTTAAAAACTGATAAATCAAGCTCTGTGAGTTTACATAAACTAATGCTCCATAAATCATGTGTAATTTCCATACTTTTATCATGGCAGCACCTTTCCATATTTTTTAGGCAGCACCTAAAAGTTTGAGTCATGACGGACCCCAATGCATTAATGAATGGGAATAGTGAAACAAAATGGGGGAAAAAAGACAAAGCAAGAAAAAAACAACAACCAAAACTAAAAACATTTATCCCTGTTCAAAGAACAGCCTCTTCTGCAGGCAATATAGAACAAAAACATGAAAAGCAAAATATTCACTCAGAAGACAGATCTTAGAAAATAGACTTTATGCAAAAGAAATGGTCTCATGTTCCTCTTAAAACAGGTCTCAGATGATTACTAAAATATAATTAACTAGTCAAACATTAGGCAACTACTAGCAAAAGTGACTTCTTTATCATCATTATAGAAGATACTTTTCTAACTGTGACTGAATGGTAAGGCAATGTTTAGCACTACAATAGATATTTTGTCCACAGTTTCAATAAACTATTTCTTTTTCTCCTAAGCCTCTCTCCTTCAAAGCCTCCTCAATGACTCAAAGTACAATCGTATATACACAGTACTTATAGTTTGGTCGTGGCTGCAAACAAAATGAGCCTGAAACTCATTACTCGCAAAAATCTCTTCAGTGCCTTAGGAAATCCTTAAAAGAGAGAGACAGAGGACCCTCCTGCCAGCCATGGTAGCTCCTGTAGGCTCCGCTTCCCTAGGAGAGGCCTGCAGAGGGGAGGAGAACATGTGGCACGCAGACAGCCCGGTTACTTCGCCTTCTAGGGGAGGAGGGAGGACTCATTCAAACTCCCGAGCAGGCACCGAGCAGCACCCGAGAAGCTGACCAGGGCGCTCGCAGCGGGCAGGCAGACCCGCGGCGTGCCCGGCCCGCGGCTCGTTAGGCTCGAGAGGCAATCCCCGGCCTCGCGGACCCTACCACCTGGCGCAATTTTCGCCAGGCCCCGTCCACCACTTCACCTACTCCTCCTGCTCCCACCTGCCTTCAGGCCCCGCTCGCAGCTTCTCACGCATCCCCTTTCCTCTCAGGGGCCACCCTCACCTGGGATGCCCTGGGCACCCCCTCAGGGAAGCCCTG
>NW_008824939.1:3999357-4001481 GCF_000699105.1 Pygoscelis adeliae | reverse complement strand
ATGCGTCTGCAGGTACACCAGTGTTTTCCAACCAAACGTGTCCGGAGCTGTTGCTGGCCTTCGCTGCTCGCGGGGCACTAACGGGTGGCTCAGCAAAGAGCCCGGAAAATGGCCGCGGGATTGGTAAATGAAGCGTCCAAAACAGTACTGGAAGGGCTTAGGGTTACTCCAGCAGGACCTGGCATTCGTCGTTAGGGCCTGTAAAGAACTAAAATGGGCATTTAGACCAACTATATGCAAAAAAAGTTCCTGATAATCCTATCCTATATGTCTGTATTGCCATTCAAAGTTAATTTAGATTTATCTTAAAAATAGGGACGTGAAAGTTTATGACAATGCATAAAGCTGTGAGCACCTTCAAAATTAACTAGGACTTACACGGAAGTACGTACCTCCTTTGAAGGGTTTTAATTCAGACCAGTGGGTATTTGGGTTAGTAATTACACAGAACAGGAGGTAATGGCAGTCCTGTGGCTGGCTGTTGAGAAGTCTGTTGAAAGCAGGAAAACAAATTTTCTCCTGAATTTCTGGAAAACAAATAAAAATTGAGAAATTGAGCCCTGTGAGTTCTGAAATCCTGAAGAAGCTGGTGACTGGACTTCAGTAAATCAACACTGGCTTCAGCACAGCATGCTTTGATAAATCTTGTTTCCTTACCCTATGTACCCAACTTAAATGTTAGGGTAATTTTATCTAGCGTTTTTTATTTGTTTTAGGCATTATTAATCAATTTCATCCAAAGGTACTTGAGAAGTCAAAAGTAAAAAGTCACCGTCTTGTAAATGAAAAATCCGTATGATTTGCAGAAGTCCTCTTAATATGAACGTGGAATAGTTTTTCTCTAAAGTGGGAGATCAGATGCCATGGAGTTCTTATGTGAGTTTGCAGAAGGCCTGAGATTCTTGAAAGAGGTAAGTGCCACCCTTCGAGATCACCTGACAGGGTCTGGGTCTCACTCTGTTACTTGCATGCCTGTGTAGACTGTAACTAAGGCTATCTGGATTTGCTAGCAGGAGGGTAACAGCAGCTGTTCCAGTTACAAATTTTACAGTTAGAAAAATTGTTATAAATCCAGTTAAAAATTTTACATGCTGTTTTTCTAAAACACTATTGACCTATAATAAATAAAATAGAGGCTACTTTATTAGTTTGAGTTCCATATTCATAAGCAGCCAATATATGAGGTACATGTACGATCAACAGACAAAAAGTAAAAAACCCAAACCTTTGATAGACAGCTGCAAAACAGCTAGTCAAATCTGGTCATGGTAATAGTCCTGGTTGTGATTTTAGATAGAATTTTAGAACAATCTGAGATTGTTATCATTCTATCTAAATGTCTTTGTTATTATCAATGGTGGTGAGAAAAGGTCCAGAAAGATGACCTGGAGCTATATGTATACAACATAAGCAATCTACATGTTGCAACATATATTAGATTTGTGTTCCAGAACTCACACATTTTTAACTTTTTTTTGCAAAGAGTAAAAAAATTACAATGTAAACCAAAGTAACGTTAATTCCAGTACAGTGAAGCCAAACACTTGACCTTCACCATTCTGAACTTCAGTCCCTTTGTGATTTTTCTAGACAGGGAAGGCTTTTTTCCTCCTCAGAATGTGTTATATAAATGTTGGCTTTATTAATATGACCTCAATAATGAAGATGACCTTGGAACTTTATTATTTCCTTTGGAAGGTCTAACTGGCTGGACTTCCCCCTTTCTCCCTACATTTCCTGACATCTCAGCTCATGGGAAATGCTCTGTCTTGGGGCATACACACAGTGAATAACTGCAGTGGCACATGGAGTGCCGAGGCTAAACCACGCGCTTGCTTTGAGCGAGCATCTCGCATCCATCTGTGGCTTGAATGCAGGAAAGGACTTCTTTTGAAAAGACTTGAATGCAAGCTAAGGACTTCTCAGATTGTGTTCTGCGGGCGCAGGGAGGTCTCAAAAGTTGCGCAGACGACACCAATTCCTTTGCTTTCTTATTTAACCTAGCTGGGTGCTGGGTTTGCCGTTTCAATAGCCCTCACTTAAGCCAGCGCTAGCAGACACCTCGCATCCCGCGCCCCGCCGGGCACACGTGGGGCCGAAAGCCGGGGCCGCGGCTTCGACCTG
>NW_008824939.1:3955110-3998824 GCF_000699105.1 Pygoscelis adeliae | reverse complement strand
GTGACTCGGCAGCAGCGCGGCACGGGGGCGGCCCCGGCGGCGCGGGGCAAAGGCAGGACACGAGGTAGGCCGCTGCTGGTATCAGTGTGACAGGGATGTTGTGCTGCTCACGGCGTGGCTCGCGAAAACCGAGGGGACTCTGGCAGACAGGTGAAAAACACTCTATACTGCAAAAGCAGCTCTCTTAACGCTTAGTTGCTTAAATCTTTAATACTTCTTATACTTGGGGAGTGGCGGGTGTCCACGTTTTCTCCTTTGTGGAAGACTTCCTGGCCCACTGTAGTTTGTAATACAGCCTTGAAAATGCTTAGTGTGTTTCAACTGATAGGAAATGATTTTAAAGAATTTCTTGTCCTTTTAGTGTATATGTTGCATGGTAAGTAGAACACTTTAGAAATAGTTCTTAAAGTAGATACAAATTTCCTATTTTTAATCTATGTATTTGTAAGTTTCAAAACCTCCAACGTTTCCTATTGATTCCCTTTTTATAAGACATTATAATTAATTACAATTTAAAATTGCATACGAGTGTGTGGTAAATCACTTGCATCTGCTAAATACCTTCCAGAAGGAAAAATATTTGGAAGCTTCCTGCAGACTGTTTTAGATAGAGATTCTGGTTCCCAGTCATTAGGATAGGGCATGCAAGGTCCACTGCAGCACAAGAAGGGGAAAGGATGTATTTACCTGGGCTTACAAGGAAATTATTTGAGCCTGAAGTTTTTATATTCTCTTCAGGTATCTACTTCATCCTGTCTTCTGGCAGCTTAGCTTGCCAGTACCGTGGGGAGTAAATGTGAATTGATATTGTAACATTTTTTCCATCAGGTAGACATAGGAAAATAGAGGAACCGTAAGCAAGGCAAAAATACACTAAAAAGCCTTTGCTTAATGTTCTTTAATACAGTACATGAAATCTTAAAAACAAGTTTAAATACGTCAGTATTCTCTTAAAGGTATTTGTCTGATGCTGTCTTAGTTCTCTAAAACAGGATTAAGAGAAAAAAAAACTGTTGATTTGCAGCTTGGACTCCTGACATGGTCATACAAAAAGGTCAAAAATTTGTGCTGGTTTTCAAGCTGTACTTTACTGTCACGTCATTAGAGGGGAAATGCTTTTTTTTCTCTCTTTAAACTAGGTAGTTTGTATAGTTCAATAGTCCTGGTAACTCTATATTGCGGCTTCTGCTTAGAAGCTGTTGGTGGAACAGTCAATCACTTCTGCTTTTGATTAGTGTCACTCTATCTGATTTGCTCTATCTACATGGCAAAAGGGAACAGAAAAAGTATTTTTAATTAACTGGAAAATCTGTGGAGTAAAAAAATTGTCAAATGGTCTGGTAAATGTGGTTAATTTAGTACTTGAGACTTTGTGGACGATTACTAGGTTGTGATTTAACAGTGGCTTGACCAGCCTTTGATCTGTATTTTAGCTTATTTAATACACATTATAAAATCTCATAAGAAGTCCCAGCAACTTCTAAAAACATGTGGTTGCGTACTAAGAGGGAAAAGCCAAAAATACTTTTTATGGAGATTACATGGAATAAATAATGTTACACAACTTTTCTTAGTGATAAAGTGGAATAAATTCTTTGTAAAGACACCTGTTGTATGGAACAAATAGAAGCAATAAAAGCAATCTCTGAAAAGGGACTATAAAGCGAATAGTTGTTACAAAAGGTACTTAATACATAGTATCTGGAAAATTTGTTCCTTTTATTTTTGTATGCTTTCATTTTGCATAGGGAAGAAAACATTTCCTATTATAACAGACTATAAATTAAAATTACTTCATTTTAGCTTTCCTTGTATCTGCCCCAGTGTCAGCAACAGCACTGTAGTACAGTATGTCATATGACTTTTTATTCTCTGAAGCTGATAGTGCAGACATCAAAAGAAATCCAGATATATCCAATTTTGTGGAATGATTTCAGTACCTTACATAGACTGCTCAAATGAGAAGTTTTTTTCTTTCTTGGTAGACTTAGTGCATGCTGCTGCCGTGGCCTTGATAATGTTACACTGATGGAATCATGCCTACAGCTGAAGAGCATTCAAGTTTGCTGAAGGTATGGTATGTTGATAATTTTTGTTGTTGATGATTATATCTCCTAAAGCAAGACTTCTAGACTTTTCCATGATCTCTGAGCTAAGGTGTACAACGACATTTACCACCAGTGGTTTGTGTTCTGCAGCTTGGAACCAGTTTTGTAGGTTGTAGAATACAGAGTTGTTAGCACTGTGTACAAACTGGGGGGCATGTTAAGAAAACAAATTAATACTTAGCAAATTTCAATAGATAAGGCTGTAGCTTCCACTATAATTTGGGGAATTAGGTTGCTTTTCTTCTGTGCAGTGGGTGATTTCAGCTGGTGCATTGTGACTGATCAATATCCTATATTACAAAGGTGGTCAACCTTCCTGACTGGAAGCCATATACCAAAATATTATGTGTTTACAAGACATAGGCCACATACTAAAGAGCGGAGTGGAAAGGAAACTCTGGGAGAGGCTCATAGATAGGATACAGTAGATATCGGTGTGGGATGGACACACATATAGAGCCAGTCAGTGATGCCAGCTCAGGAGCTCTTGCCATCTCACTTCCTTTTACCACCAATAGTTGTATTTTCTGGCAGTTCCTGGACCCCAGTTTGGGGTTATGGAGCGGCCTAGTGAGAGCAAGCCTCACTTGACTTCGTCATGTAGTACCTGCATGTTAAGCTCAGCTTTGCCTTCTCAGTAGTAGCATGATATGCCTAAAAGGCACATGTGCCTTTTAAAGGCAGGTTTCTAAATCTGAAAACTTACTGGGTGGACTAACTTTTCTTAGTGCTTGTGAGCATGTCAGTGTTCACTGTTGGGAGCTTCTCTGAGAAGAATCCAGGCTGTAGGTTCTTCTCAAGCTTACCTTACTCAGAACATTAAAAAGTAGAGACATTGATTTTTAGCTGGTAGTTATGACTGTACTTAACTGCTTTAATTCTATCTCATTTTACAGGTACCTCAGAATTGAATTCTTCTTAATACAGTGACCATACAGGATGAAAGAAAAAACGATCTTCTGTTTTTCAAATATTTGAGTTTGTTCTTTGTAACAACATGGGTTACTGTGAAAAGTGAAAGAAGAATCTTTCTGGACACTTTAAAGATAGCTGGTAGGCATAGAAAAATGTTTTGTTTGAGGCAGGTTTGCTTGTTTACACTGAGACATTACCAAGCTCGGACTCTGAGCAGTGATCTGCTTTTGAGCCAGATAAATAGCTGCACCCATGAAGATGAAGTGTTCAGCCTTGTTGGAAGGAACAAGGCCAGGCTTTCTGAAAAACATGTGGGAATTGCATTGAACGTGCTGTGGCAATTGCAAAAGAAGAAGCCACTTCTCTTAAGGACTAGTGACTATATAAGAAATCACTCCCAGTTTCTCACCCTTTGCATTTTAGCAGAAAACAAGGTGGAACACATGGAAGATGAGGCCATAGTGGACACCCTCTATAGTATTCTGAGGTAAGCAGCATTATGTTGAATTCCACATCTATAAATTTTGTGTCTGGTAATAAAAAGAGATGGAATTTTGACTACAAAGCCATCCTATAAGGAGATTGGGAGACTGCCCTGTCCCAGCTTCTGTACTCTGACTGTGTGACACAGACAACTTAACGTCCTGTGCCTCAGTTTTTGAGATGCGGGCAGAACTGATCTGTTTTGCACTCCCAGTAAATGGAGTTATGATTATTGATGCACAAATGTTTATAATCTGTTTATAACTTTTGAAGCAAACTTCAAACTATTATGTCTTCTGAAGGCTCAATGTTGAAGACCACGATTCTCTAGCAGAAGTGCTTGTCACAGAAGCATGGAAAAGATTAGAAAGGCAAGTACTGTACTGCTATGCTTTGTGAAAGGTATAAGTTGCAAGCGTGATTTGCTTCACCTGAGGCTACACAGAGTTCTCAAAGAATATTTACAAGATGTTTTAAACATTATATGAGTATTGTAGATGTCAGTTGTATTTTTGAAAGTTTTGGAAATTATTTCTATGCATATGGAGGCTTTGAGTATTGATGGACTTTGGTACACAAATGCTTGAGAGATTCAGATAATGCAACAACCGGGACCGACACTGATTTTGAAATATATCGTCTATGTAGACTTACATGTTTGAAGTAAATTGCAGGTTTTAATATTTACAGTTTTATCTTAATGCTTGCTGTCCAACTCTTAAATGGTTGTTAGAACCCTGCTAATCTCAATTTTAGTAAAAACCTTTTGTATTAAAACATCAACATTTTCCCTTTGTGCAGTTTTTTTATTGTTGTTTTTTATTGGTTTTTCTTGGGGTTGGTTTTTTTTTTATATTATAATTTTCATCCTTTAATCTCAGGTTAATGGCAGAAGCTAGTGTCAGTCTTGGCACCAGCATCACAGAATTGCCTCTCCCAGCTTAACACCTGGGGCATCTTGACAAGTAAATAAATTCAGTGTAGCTTGAACACAAAATGACATTCAGGTAATAAATTACTCATACTCATTTTAGCTATTTCACATCATTGCTTGAGAATGTAATCTTTATAGATTTCTTACGCTGGTCTGGTTAAATGAAGAACTTCTGATTTTTGTAGGGCTCCATATGCACAGTATGCTTTAATATGAAATACCTAGGTGTTTTGGCAAAGTCCAAGGTATCACTATAGGTGACCAAGTAGAAAATGCTTAGATATTTTGTTTCCTTGTTTTGTAATTTGAATATAACCTTGTCTTTTATATAATTGTTGAAGTAGATTTTTGTCTTTAGTTATTCACTAGAAATAAAAGATAACTATTCTGTGTCTTTCTTTGATGTCTTGGCAGGCTTAGTTTGCCAGCTCTGTCTAAATTCGCACTGTGTTTATACAAGCAACGCAGACATTTCAGTCCCGTAATTGGCAAAGTAGCTCATATTGTGGACATGAAACTGAATTCTATACAGGATATAAGGTAAGTGTCAGAATGAAACTGAGTAGCAGGAGAAGCAATATGTCACAATTATGGGGCTGCCTTTGCTGAACACTTTCCCTTTTTTCTCAACTGGAGGTTGCTTTTCTTCAGTTTGGGGTTTGTGGGAAAGAAGTGATTTGTATTTGTGCATTGATTTTCATGGACAGGTCTGCTTAGGTGAATGCATTTTCCCAATGATTTTGCGAAGAATTTCTCTATAGCCAATTTAAACACTTAATTAAAACTAAGATTCTACTTACAGTGGAAAACCAGCAGATATTGCTTTATCCTGATTCTAAATTTTACATGGACATTTTTGAGAATTTAGAGGCTACGGACTCACCAGAAGATGTTTTTCTTCCTTGACATTGATAGTTTCTCTACTATGACATGGATTTAGTTTACTATTGTGAATAGCATTAAGGAGTCTTAAAGCAATGTTATTTTTATTTATCTTCAGAGCATTTTTTTTTTAGTCAAGTTGAATTAATCAGTTCTCTTGCTAGCTTGTCTAGTGCATTACCCTAATATTAAAATTACTTAAAACCCAGCCTTAGTCAAAGAAGTCCAAGCTTCTTTTTGCCTCTGCTCCCCCTGGGCCGTTACAGCAAAGGCTGCTCTTCCTTTTTTCTGCTTTATACAGCACCGGCAGTCCCAACACCTATTTTTGCGCATGTGAGGAGCCTGCTTATGAAACTCATTGAATGGGACTGCATTTCTTACAGAAATTACTCTCCCTGTGGTCATGAGTTTTATTCCCTTAGGAAGGGATTCTTTCTTTAGGAGTGACAATGACTCTTCTCCCCATTCTGTCATTTGAGAATTGTTTGGGTTTCTTTAGTTTCCATTGAACATTAAAGATCTTTTTGCAAATTTGAATCAGGCAAGTCAGGGTCTTGCCTTAGGCAAACGCTTTCATCGCATACAACTTTGTAAGGGATGGTTGAAAAATCCCAATTGTTTCAGAAATTCACTGAAAGCAAAATTTTGACTTTAGTAGGAGAAATGTTTTTTGCTCATCTGGTTTTTCTGTATTAGATTTAAAATTCCTTTTTATGCAGAAGTCAGCAACACCCTGACTAACGTTCCTTTCTTTGAGTAGTTTATTTAAGAACTCTAAAATTTATTACTTACCATGTTCAATGTGTAAGTGTAAAACCTTTTGAATTTTTTAGGATCTTGTCAGTTTTGATGATCAGCATATCTGATGTTATCTCACAGAGTTTTCGAGATCGACTACTACACAAGGCTGGACAGCTCTTGGAAGAAAAGGATGAAGTCCACTTCAACTATGCCAAAAGAATACTACAGTTTCTTCAAAATGTTAAACTGAGATATCATCCATTGCTAGAAAAATGCAACAAGATTTTCCTTAAAAATGCCTGTCGTCTTGATATACACAGTATTAGTCTTATCTTTGGACTGTATGAGCAGCTGGGTTTTGACAATGCTGAATTCCGCTTAGTTGCTAAACAGCTGCTGTCTGAGACTATAGATGATTGTTATGATCCTGAAACCTTTGCAAAATTATTTTTTACTCTTGCGCCTATGGCAGGATCCAGGGTAAGAGAAAGGTAAGTTTATTAACAGTTTTGTCTTATTTATGATATATACGTAGTCTTGCACAGAAATTAAAAAGGTACCAGTGTTTGGAGGAATTTCTGAGCCTATCTGTGAGCTGAGCATTAGGTTTCCTAGTTGTAACTTTGTAGCAATGTATTACTTCATTATGGAAACACTGTCTTAGCAGTTTGTCTTAAAACAGTTGCATAGAAAGCTGGATCCAGTAATCAAGGGGTATGTGAATGCTGTTACGCGAGGCCATCTTGTAGCTCTGTCTCTTACACTACAGCTTTCCTTTCACAGTGGATGGTAGTAAAAAACTTTCTGTCTTTCCCCTGAGAAATATATAGTGATGTGTTGCTTTTTTGTTTTTAAGACTGGCAGTAGCTGAAACAGCCCGAGTCTTGTCCTATCCAGTCTGCTGTACATCCTATTCTATATGAAAGGTCATTAGCAGGGAATCCTTCAGCATTTGTTTAGCAGTTAGAGCATAGAATTGTGTGGCAGATTTTTCTCTGCCTGTTTTTCTTGTGCTACAAAATCCTATTTGGGGGTGGTATTAGTCATGGGTCTCTCAAAGTCTGCAGTTTTAAGCAGAATTTGCTGTATTAATTACAATTAGTCATATTTTCAGACTTTTCTTCATGAACATTTGCCTCTATTCAGAGATCTGGATATACTGCAAGCCTGTGTTGGTTTTGCCATAGCTGACAGTTCCAAAAGCTTTTCCTAGTTTTTTTTGGGGTTTTTTTATTTATTTATTTTCTTTTTGGTAAAAATCTGTGCGAGGTAGAAAAAGTCATTGGCTTTATTTGCATCAGAACCAGTTCAACTCATGTTTGATTCTGTTATCTGTAGCTTGCTGATTGATCGTGAATTGTTCAGTGTCTTAGAGTACCTTCCCTACTTCTTGTCTACTTTCAGAATCGTTGGACTCACTGGTTTTTAGCATCAGAGCAATATGTACTGTTCTAACACACATCTCTTTATCTGTGCCATACAGATAAACTGTTTAGAAAAAGGGTCCGCAGAACAAAGGTCCCTAGTTTGGGGGAATTTATTTTCCTGTATTTCCTGAAGTAGTCTATTGGTTCTTTCCCTCCTAGCCAAAGAAAATGGCTGCCATCTTTACTGGAGATTTTCAACTGTTTTTCTTTGGAAAATAAATCTTTTCTTTTCCTCTTTAGGTTGCTAGTAACCGCAGTGCGCATGGCAGAAGAATTTAGCAGTCACCAAGTATTGGTAATACTGAAGACGATGCAGAAAATGAAATGCAGAAATTCTCATCTACTCAAAAAGTAATTTTTTTGATACTGCTAAGAAGTTGTATTCTCTAGGTAAACTACTTCCATTTAGTATGGAAAAATATATAATATCCAGTAAGTTGGGAGTGGAGAGTGTCACTTGCACACAAATGCATATACACTATATATAATTAGCTATTACAGATTTTAGAATATCACAGTTGACCCAGAAGTAATTGAGGCAATTTAGGAATTTCATAGAAGGGCATTGCAACCCTTCCAAGTTAATGTAATAAAATTTTTGGCTTATTTACAAATATGTGATCCTAGAACTTAGCCTCTAACAATTACTATAAACTGGTGAGACAAATGAGAATATAGTAAGTTGCAGAGAATGTGTCCTATCTAGGAGATCCTGTTATGGATGTGAATTGTTTCTTCAAAAGTCATTGTGCCCTACTTCAAACTATTAATTCTTGTGTCTTTAAGAATCTGGGCCAGATTTTCTGCAGTTGTAAACTCAACATTGTTTATAGGGAGAGGTAATACCCGCCCCCAATGAATGGAAAAGCAGTTGAGGTTTTGGGCACAGAAGATGTAGCATCAGATATGTCACAGATGCAGCAGAGTTAAATGCAGGTTGTGAGCAATAACTGGAGTGAATGTAGTTGTATGAACCAAATAGATCCTTGGAAGAAAAAGGACAAGTAGTACTATGGAGCAGAGTGGTATTAAAGGGAAGACCAGGTGAATTCATGCTTTTTCTCCTTGAATCTCACTGTCTAAAGAAGGTCTTAAGGTGTTATCTTTCCCTGCAAATCTAGCCACCTCTTGCAGCTTTAGACCAACATAGTTGTAGCAGCCACTATTATATAAGTGAGTACAGTGATGCTGAAGCTGGTGATGCTGATATAGTTTATTCCATTTGTCGTGGTTTAACCTCAGTCAGCAACTAAGTACCACACAGCTGCTCTCTCACCCTCCCCCCGCCGCCCTGGTGGGATGGGGGAGAGAATCAGAAAAAAAAGTAAAACCTGTGAGTTGCGATAGACAGCTTAATAGGACAGCAAAGGAAGAGAAAATAGTAATAATAATAATAATGATAAAAGAATATACAAAACAAAAGTGATGCACAATGCAGTTGCTCACCACCTGCAGCCTGATGCCCAGCCAGTCCCTGAGCAGCAATTGCTGCCCCCCAGCCAACTCCCCCCAGTTTATATACTGAGCATGACGTCATATGGTATGGAATATCCCTTTGGCCAGTTTGGGTCAGCTGTTCTGGCTGTGCCCCGTCCCAGCTTCTTGTGTACTTGGCAGAGCATGGGAAGCTGAAGAGTCCTTGACTAGTGTAAGCACTGCTTAGCGACAACTAAAACATCAGTGTGTTATCAACATTGTTCTCTTACTAAATCCAAAACACAGCACTGTACCACCTACTAGGAAGAAAATTAACTCTATCCCAGCCGAAACCAGGACACGATTCTTGGTCCACTCTAAATTGAACTGGTTGTAAAATCTGCAACAGAAATTATTAGAGTGAAGGAGCTGGTTTGCTGTGATGAAGGCTTTAAGTTTGCAATTCACTAAGTGGAGAGAGGCTGCTGTGTCTCAGTGGAACACTGTCAAAACTGGGATGAAGAGGAGTGCAGGTGTGTGCAACCCTCCACCTAGGTACTATGCACCATGGGACACCCCTTCTTCATGTGGCGTGATGGGTTTTGCAATATCTTCTGTATTGGCACAATACCATGTCATCCTTTTCTCTTTGTATTCAGAATGGCTTCTGTTCTCCACAAACACTTGGATAGCTATCATGTATTACAGTTGGTAAAGTTAGCGCAGTACTTGGTGGTGCTGCGTTGCCACAATCTGGAGCTGTTTGCCAAACTAAAAATGTTGCTATTTGGGTAAGTGTGTATTCTTGGAAATGTAGCTATTTTAAGTATTAAGCAGTTGTCTACTTAATATTTTAAATAACAAGCTAAGATGTTAAATTGTTTTGTTTCTGTAAAATATGAAGTAACAAACTGTTAAAAGTATTTGATTCTATTAGACATGTAAATCAGAGGATAGGTAGTGGCTATCGTCTTGACTATAGACCCAATAGTATCTGCTAATAGATATGATAACTTTTAAAAATAGGGGTTTTTTGCCCCTCGCCCCTTGACCCCTGCAATATAATGACATTGAACTGGAAATTTTGATTGGTACTTTATAGGAAGGGTAGGTATGTTTGTCTTCTTTGATGTTTGAAGGAACAAGTAATGAAAAATATACGGTAAGAATGCCATGGTTGGTACAAGTGAAAGTGTGAAACTGAAGTACTCTTCTTTTGATTGAAGAACTGTCTAGTTAGTTCTCAGGCTTGTACAGTTGCAACATAGAAAGGGAAACCGTTTCTGGAATCGCAGGAGAAGAGATCTGCCACTGTTGCTTCCATCGCTCAGCCTCTATAGGAATGCAGTGCCCTGGCTGTACATGTTTTTTGTGGATGATGCCTTCATGTTCCTCAGGCACCTCAGAACCTGGTGCTCCCCAGGACAGAAATTATCCTGGTCCAGAAACCCACAGGTTCCATTAACAAAGGCGGACCTTCTGCCCTTACTAAGGACTTCTGTGTTTATCAGCCTCACCAGCTGACTGAGATGCTCCCTGTCTTCCCTCTTTCAATTTTGAATAAGTTAGAAGAAGTTAATCTCAATGAAAAAAGATGGTAGTCACTAACTGTGTGAATTTCTACCATGTCATTAATATTCTACTTATTTTATATTTGATGTGCAGCTTTTGACTTTTAAAATAGAATTTTCATGCATGTATTTTGTTTTTTTTAAACATTTGCACTTTGTCAGTACTGATGGTGTGTTTATTTCTGTCTCTCTTCCAGTTTTTTAAAATCTAGTGTCATACCTGCTGACACTGCTGCAATAATTCGTGTTCTGGCCATGCTTCCTTCCTTTCAAGTGGAGGAAATCATTATAAACAAAGCAGCGGCAGTTCTGCCTCAATGCAGGCTCCATCATTTGAATTGCATTGCTACAGCTGTTGTCAAATGGAATCATTATGACCAGTTGCACTGGCAAAACAGTTCTGAGCTATGTGTAAAGCTTCTGCAAAAACTAAATGACTGTGGATTTCAGAGGCTTCAGAAAGCCAACAACTTAAATCTTCTGTTGGAAGAACTTACACATGTGAATGGAGAGTGGTTTGCAGAAGTCCTCAGTGAGGAAACTATGGCCATGTGTCAATGCTTGATAGACCAAATAACACGGGCAAATGTATTACAGTTGTCGTCTTTTCTCATAAAAACAAACCACCGTTGTCCTTCATTACTTGACAGAATAGCTTCTGTGACTGTTGAAAATATAGACAAGGTATTGCAGTTTTTCTTTGTACCTACTGTGTAAGTTATTCAGTAAGAAAGGACAGGTTAGTAGTTAATGTGTTTCAGAGCACAATCCACACTGTGTTTCTAAGAGTTTTCTTCAGTGTGCCTGATTTGGAGCTCATCTTTTTCTTTGTTCACTCAAAGCTGTTTTGCTTCCATGTATATTATTTTGCACTTCTCTTTAATTTTCCTTTCTTATTTTATTGTTCAGTCAGTGTTGGGTCAACCATAATCCTTTGCGTTCAGCTTTACATTTGACCATCTTAAATAATTTTTTTTTCAGTTCTTTACAAATTGTCACATCACACGGCATATATTTTTACATTACTCATTCCTGTGGGGATTTCCCCAGTAGCCTGTCTTTTTGGTCAAAATTACCGTGTTTTCTTGCTATCTTTTTTTTCTCCTTCTCAAGCAGGTACTTATGTAGATCTTTGATTTTATTCTATGACAGTTTAGTTTCTTTAAGAGCATTTAATGGGAAACCTTTTTAAAAGCTTCTTAAAGTCTAAGTGTACAGAAACACTTGGATCATCTACATGAAATAGATTTTAAGTTTTAGCCATAGCTGCAATTTTAATGATTTCTGCATTTTATTTTTTTAATATTTTTCTCCAGGAAAAGTTGACCCAAAAAAAAAAAATTTAGGAAATAGCTCATCTAGTCTTAAATCTCCCAATTCTGAATGAATTATAAAACCCTTTTTTATTGTAAAGCAATATTAGGATGTTTTGCAGTGACTTAATTTAGGATGTCTTTTTTGCAGATCCACCCCTTTGAAATCTATTTTATTCTTTTCCTTTTCTCTGCTGTGAATTATGACCCTCCTGCCAATGAAGAGTTCTTTGAGAGTTGTATCCAACATCTTATTTCTAATTTGAGTAAGTGCATTAGAGAAAGATATTGACACCAAATAAATTAGTATCACTGGAAGATATTATTTGTACTGAATAAAAATGGGAATAGAATGGCATTTTTTTTTTTTAAGCAAAGCAAAAAGTGTTTCTGTATGTTACTACTAATAGTCTGCCTACTGGGGTTACACCACGACAAAGATTCAATGTATGCTTCTGTTGGGTTTTCTAACTTCATTTCACCCTTTAAAAATCACTGTTGATAAGGGACTAGCAAGGTATCTTGAGCATAGTAAAAAGCAAGTGAAAATTCTGATTAATTCGCTGTGCTGTCATTGGATAGAATTGTGGCATTCCCCAAAGAATCATCATTTGGGGACAGGATACATTTTGTGATTCATCACAAAGAAATGGCTAAGTGGTAGAGGAAATGTGTAGAGACTTTTTTTTTTGATTGATGATACAGCCTCACAGAACTGTGAAAAATTGCTGTCTACTGAAATATTGTGGACTTAACTTTTTTTAAGACTAATTTCCTCCTGCAAAGACCTAGCAAGAGTTACCTTACACCTTGGTACAGTTAGCAGAGGTAGTCCTTAATCGGCCTGTGTGTTCATGTAGCGTGTTAAGAGAGAAACTTGATTTGGGAGGCCAGGGGGAGGGCATTGCAAACCCTTTCAACTTTGTCATGTGTTAATATGGATTTTTGTCTGTTTTTTAAAGGTTGTTTTGAAACTCACCACTTGGTGCTGCTTGGTCATGTTTTGGCAGTGGCTGGGTATTTTCCTCCAGTTCTGATAACCAGGATATTTAATGTTTCTTTCCTAAGCAAACTGGATGCTCAACTTGAAGGTAGATATCTAGCTCTCTGATGAATTTGATTATGTAGCATTGGGCATAAAATGGAATTGTGGACCTATATATGACTTGAGAAGTAGAATTACTCTTTAAATGATTCAGTTTTCTGGAAAGATCCCTCTGTATAATCTAGTCATTATTTGAGTGCTAAAAGGGAAGGGATGAACAAAAATTCGTGCTTTGCTTTAAAAGTACAGACTTGTATTGCAGATGAGAGAAGCTCATTTAAAACAAATTTTATAGCCAACTTATTGCACTCAGTATTTAATAATTCTTCAGTTTTATTGGAAATAGAATTACCTGAGTGTGGTATTTATTACCAGAAATAGTCACAAAGCTCAAGAAATAATGTGGGATTCTTGTCTGCAAGAAATGAGTCCTACCAGTCTCTTGTCTCTAAATAGGAGACTGAGTGTTTGTCTGACTGCTTCCTTCCTCTCTACCTGTACGTTGTTTGCTATCAATGTACTGTTGCCATTTTGCCTTCAACCACTTCTTTAAAAGTTAAATGGTAGAAGAGAGTTTAAGTTGATTCTTTCTTCTGTCTTGTTGTTGTTCTTAATATTGAGCAAAACTGTTATTTTTCATTTTTTGCTCCGGGATTTTGAGAACCTTCCTAAGATTCTGCAGTATGAATTTTAAAAATGCCATAGTATACAGATATTTGCATCTCTAGTAAAGAATTCAGAGGTAGCCATTTAGTTCAGCGTGTTGGATTTTTCACATTTCAGTTCACACCTTTTTATTTTGTTTAACTCAGTCCTGCCTGATACCCTAAAGCAGAGAGTCCGCTCACGCCTCATGAAATTGAACAGAGCAGTCTGTCTGGAATGCCCAGAGTTTCACATCCCTTGGTTTCATGAGCACTACTGCCAGCGTGTCTTTCGTAACAGTAAGTAATTTAGGAGAGGAGAAGCTGCCCTTGCTACTAGTAATAGTCTATTTTCAACAGTCTGCTAGATGCTTCTTCTAAAACTGTATGTTGACACTAGCACACAATAGAAGCTCAGAAAGGTGCACTCCACTATCTGCTGAGGATGTGTCCTTGAAAAGTGCAACCACTTAGTAGTGCGACAGATAGCAAAGCAGTTATCCCCATGAGAATTAATGTAATAGAGATGGGATATTTCTTCTTAAAAAATAAAATTTAAATACACAGAAACAGTATATATGGCATGGAGGATGGAGAGGCAGGAAGAGGATCATTAGGATTGTCTACTGGAGGAGGTGGATCACTTTGATCCCTGCTTCACTTACAAGACTGAACATTTGACTTCAATTTTTCAAGGTAAACATTTTTGCTGCCTCCTTTTGAACTCACTGCTGTCATCTTCCTCAGAAGAATCGAGATCCATCCAGGATGAGAGATGGACAAGTAGGCTAGTGATCAAGTGTAGCAGCTGAGATCTTTAAGAATAGCGATCAGTTCAGAAAATCCAGCTAATGCAAACTCTATCTCCTCCACTAATTCTGATGGGGGAGATCTGCTTTGTTATCCATCAAACTCAGCTGCTTTATCTCTGAGACCAAAGATGTTTAATGGAGCAATTAACAATCTGCAACAGACAGAGAAGTGACAGATAGTGTGGTGTGCCTGTAATAGATGCAAAATAAGTAAATACTTATTTAAATATCTAAGCGTGATTAAAAGCAAACAAAATCCAACGGAGGAAACCTGAAACTAAAGTGTTTGTAGTATGTGAATGGGAAAAATCCTGGGATGGAAAGTCGGGATTTGAAATTCATGCTTAATAGGCACCTGTAACTTTCCACCCAAAAGATGATCACATTGTCTCTGAATTATGATGGAATAACACCAGGGATCTCTGGAAAAGCTTTAATTCAGTAGGCTGGCTGTCAAAAATGCAGTGTCACAAAGTGCTATTTTCAAAACTGGCTGTGGAAGTTTTGATGTATGAATTCTTTATTTTGTCTTTGTAGGCAGTAGCCGAATAAATCCACTGCGACAGCATGTTCACAGAATGCTGATAGAGATCTTAGGAGGGAGCCATTATGCAAGAATATCTGTTCTGACACCATACTACTATGAAATAGGTGAGAAGTTAATTCTCTAAGGATTGTTAAGGAGACCCCTGATATCACTATTATCACCAAGATTAGGAAGCCCCTGGGCATGTGGCCACAAGATACTGCAAAGAAGAAATTGCTGTATATAATACAGTTTCTAAAAAGTTCTGCATAATATAAATAATGTTGGGTATCTCTAATTATGGTTATCACTTAGTTTTTCTAGAAGTAAACACTGTACAGATCAAATTCTTTCACCTTTTTTTTTGTCAGTAAACAGGTTCGTTGTGTTTTCTCGCAGATTTTGAGTGCATTCTGGATGAAAATAAAAAGCCTCTTTCCTATATGGCTCAGAATATACCTTTGGATGATGTGGAGGGAATACACTTGAGACTTGACATCAAGGATGAAGGGAGAAAGGCTCTGCCACCAGGAGCTCAGAGGTTAGTACATCGAATTCTTGCACGTTAGCTTTTCCAAGCTTCCAAGTTTAGACCAGGTTTTTTATGTTTCTGTCCTAAACAGTTGTTGCAACCCCTAGGCTATTTATTTTTCTGTTCCTTTTTCCAAAGCCATATGAAGTTTAGCCTTCCTAGGTGTGGCGGGTTGACCCCAGCCAGCAACTAAGCTCCCATGAAGTTGCTCGCTCACTCCCCTGCAGTGTGATGGGGGAAAGAATCTGGAGGGCAAAAGCGAGGAAAAAACCTCCTGGGTTGCAATTAAGACAGTTTAATAAGCGAAGAGAAGAAAGAGGGAACAAAAACAAAAAACAATTGATGCAAATGCAGTCACTCACCACCAGCAGACCAATGCTGGAGCAACGGCTACTTTGGGAAAACTCCTCCCTGTTTTATTGCTGAGCATGATGTTATATGGTGTGGAGTATTGCTTTGGCCAGTTGAGGTTCCAGCTGTGTCCCCTCCCAACCTCTTGCCCATGCCAGCCTATACACTGTGGGTGCAGAGGGAGAAACAGAGAAGGCCTTGATGCTGTGCAAGCACTCTTCAGCAATAGCCAAAATATTGGTGTGTTATCAACACTGTTTTGGTCACAGATCCAAAACACAGCACCATACAGGCTGCTATGAAGAAAAGTAACTCCATCCCAGCCAGACCCAGTACGCTGGGGCAGACAGGGCATTCTGGAAACGTGTTTCATGGGCTTGGAATACTGTTTTCCTCCCACCTCTTTAAATGTAAGCCTTGAAAATGCTGGTTGGCTGTTTTTGCCATTTGAACAAGAACAGACACAGGGAAGAAATGCTTTTTCTAAATCATGTGAAGTTTAAGTATCTCTAGATAAATATGAGGAAAATGTTTTGGCTAGTTTCAGCGAGTTGTTTAATTTTCTTTTTCTATGAATTGTCAGGTTTACCTAGTAATAGTCTTGCTGCAACTATCAATAATGAAATACCACTTCTCGCTATTCAGGTAGGACCTGAAAGTAAATGCACTTTTTTGTTGTTGCCAGAATTGCTTTGGAATTTCTTGATTCAAAAGCTTTTAGCAAAGATTCACGTCACCTGAAAGGAGAACCTGCACTGAAAAAACGACACCTGGAAATGCTGGGGTACCGGGTAGTTCAGGTGAGCAGTCAGCAATATTTTATGTCCTTTCTGAGTTGTATCAATCTGCACTATTGATACATTTTCCTTGCAGCAGACTTAAAGATAGTTTTAATAGTTAAAAGCACCTACTGGGTGAGAGGAATTTTTGTATTTAGGGAGGAAATTCCAAGCTGTTCTCAAGATGGCGTAAGGACTTCATAGAACTTGTACCTTCTCTGAAAGTGGCTGCAGCAAAACTGAAATCAAAAGGTCTCAGTCTTACCTTACTGCAGCCAAACTAGCAATCTCGACGTAGCCTGAATAAAGGAGAAGTGAAACAAGTTTCAGTTCAATTCACCAAAGATTTCTACACTAGAAAAAGATTGAGCATGCTCTCCTTGAGTGATAGAGAGACAGTTACGGCAGCTGCAAGATGGGATATGGGTGCTGTCTGTCTGCTGCAGCGATAGTGCTGTGACAAGGAAGACTAGTGGCTGGAGATAGTTCACAGCCACCAGCATAGAAACATTTGGGGAATGGAAGCTCATGAATGCAGATTCTCCTGTATGTATAATTACTCACCTACTCTAATTTTAGCTAGAATCCTTCTTTAAGCTTAAGTTAGGTTGTTTTTGGTTTTTTAACAGGATAATCATCCTTTCTCATATTGCCCTGACAGTGAATGTTATGCTACTGATACACCATTCCAGTTTGATACATTAACATTACAAACTATAGTGACCTGGGATTTTTCTCTTGATTTGGGTTTCAAAAGGTGGGCGATGGTGTAATGGAGTTGTCATAGCCTGTATTGCGTGGGCACCTGCTTTACATCTCTGCAACTATGCTGCTTTTTGGAAGCAAACTGACTCTACTTACATGAAGAAGAATCTTACATTGAGGAAATTAATCTTTTCAGTATTAGAATAAGCCTAGCTTTTAGAAGGACACAGGTGAAAAAATATCTTCAAGTGGAGAACAACAGATATCAGAGAGCCTTTTCTTTGCTGTAAGATGGTATGTGGCTTATACCAATGTTAACACTCAGTTTATATGATTCTGTTCTACAGATTCCTCACTTTGAATGGAATTCTATGGTTCTGTCAACAAAAGGTGAACAGCAAGAATATCTGAGAAAGCATCTATATGGAGTACAGTGATGTCAGACATGCAGTCAAAAGTACTTTTTATACAAATACTTCAGGTACCATTAAACTTCTTGTAATCCTGGAAATACTTAGTGTCAAAAATCTCTGGACCAAGGCTTGCCATGGGGCGTCAGGTGTCAAGAGATTTAATCCTCAATTTGTAGGGATTGCAAAAGGGCAGGTCACAATGGGCCATGAAGATGTGATAAGGAGGCTTAAAATCTCCCATTATCTGGAAGCTGTTCTTTAAGTACATGAATCTGTGACAGTTTTGCCATAAAATTACATAATTATCTCCTAAACAAATAGCACAGAGGCTTAGCCAGACATAAAACTGTCCAAAGAAAAAGTTGGAAATACTCTTGACTGTGAGAAAGGAGACAGCAGATCCACTGGAAACTATGTCTGTCCTCCAGCATGTGATAGAATGAGCAATAGGATCAAACAGTATCTGTACTGTGAAACCAAGAAACTGAAATGCAGATTTACTAAGAATAGGACTGCTATTACAGCCATTCTGTTTCCATCTTCCAGAACAGAGGTACTGTGGGTGACTGTGTCGGGGGAGGGTGTTGTGCAGTGAGGAACCTCCAGCTGCTTCTCCTACCCTGTGATGTGGCATGTACAGAAGCATGGCTTGAGCCTTCTGGAACACCTTCACATACTTAAAAGATAGACTAGTTCTGGAGGTCTGGCAGCCACCCAGACCCTTGAAACACCTGTACTCCAGTTAAATGCAACTTGGAAGGGATACCTGAAAGATTTATAAAAGATAAGGAGAAAATAATGCTTACGTCACACATAGGCACTTACTTGCAACTGCATAATTCATGAAATTTATTATTATGGCATTATGCATTGGACTAGCCCTTGCTAACAGAAATAAAACGAAATTACACAAACCATCTAACCTGCCTGTTCTGTAAATAAGACAGAACTAGGCTGAAAATTGAAACCAAGAATCAAGAGCAAGAAAAGTCTTCAGAGAGCGACAACCACCTTGGTTACTGGTGGTGAAAAACATTGCTAGTTTATGTATCATGTTTCAAAACCATCTGCCATTTACCAGGCTTCCTGTGATTGCACTCAGCCAGGGTTTGTGTCAGGAGGCGTAAAGTACTGAGATATAGAAGGAAAAAGTGGAATAGCCAGGAGAATGTTCATTGTAGAGCAATTAACTGTAGAGTGGTCATACTTATGCAAATCAGCCAATTTCAGAGGCAGCCATGTTGTGGCTAAAGCTGCCATTACCTCATGACGACTGCTAGCTCTGCCCATCTCTTTCACACATGCAATTTGTATGTTTTCTTGCCTTTTTAGTAGAAGCAATAGACATTTTTACCACTTCCTTTGAAACCTGGCAGAGGTAAGCAACTGCATTTCTGAATTGACCATTATGCACCTGGCTGTCACTTTTTTTTTTATTACTTAGTAGTAGAAGAAAATATTGACTGAATACAAATCAGGACACTAATGAAAAGCCAGGAAAAACCGACAAAACTGATCTAAGCTGCAAGGTGCTTTGCTCCTGAGGCAGCCCTCACGTTTGTGGGATGACTGAAAAAACTAGTAGATGTTGTTGGCTTATGGTATCAAACAGATAAGGGCTCCAAGATGTAGAAGACGAGTGCTTTGAGGAAATGTCATTGAAGGCACAGCACATAGAAAGACTATATGCATATTATATTTTGTATAAAATGAAGGAGGCAATCATAAATATAGGTTAGGATCTCAGAAGGTGGGCTACAAGTCAGAGGGCTCTTGCATGATCTGCTTCTGTACAGATGGCCTTCAGGTAGCAACCTTTGAGCGCAAGAAAGGTGGCAGTGGCTGTAGCTGGAGTGATCAGTCATGTGTTTGAGCTGAACCCTGCTTTTCAGGTACCCGGCAGTCACTCTGTGCCAAGCCAGGTGTCTTCAAGTTATGTATGGATAAAGTTATGAGTATTCACAACAGGAAGAGGATTAAAAGTTGCTGTGAGTGGATTCAGAAAGGGCATCTAAGAAAAGCAAAATATAAGAGTGTTTCAGTAAGCTGTGCTGCTTTTGATCCTTTGCAGTCATTCTTTCTAAATTAAATCAGCAAGTGTTAGAGCAGATGGGCTGGTGTAAACCAGTGATTTAACTGGAGCCAATGAAAAGATGCCAAGAACAGCTGAAGATTTGGATACTAAAGGGGAAAACAGAAAAGATGTCCCACAGGTTAAGTACCGGCATGCAGTAACATACTGCAGTGAGCTATGATGGCTGTGCCTTTGCCATTTGATAGTTGGAATTGCTATTCTGTCAGGTGTGGTGGGCTTCTTTTCCAGTTTTCCTGCTATGTCAGTTGTAATTAGATTTAGACTTATGACATCCTTTAGCTTTATGACACCCTCTTTATTCAATGGAGAAATCCTTTGAAGAGATACTCTATAAAAATGGTGGACGTGCTCTACTTTAAGAAAACTTGAGTGCTCTGTTTTGGGCAAAGGCTGTGCTAAGAAATCTGTGTCCTGTCAATACGACAGTGATGATGAGCTGATTACCAAAAGAGACACTATCAAGTGATATTTTTATAATTTTAAAAACAAAGTTTAATTGTTAAAAGTTTCAACATCAAAATGCATCAACTCTTTATTAGATGGAAAAGTCCTCTCTGCCGTAGGTATTTGCTGATGATAACTCTTCTAGGACTTTTTCATGAATGCTTGTTAATGGCCTCAGATCTCTGAGAAAAACTTCCATAAAATAATTGCTTTGGAAATAAATATAAAAGCATAAAAAAGTGGAAAACCCTTGTTACCAGAAGCCTAAACATAGTAGGTGAAACAGTAGAGCTATTAACCTTGTGAACTCCTCTCTCCTTACGTCTGGCTACTAGCACAGCTTTGGCTGAGATTGGCATTTCTTAGGCCACATAGTGTTAGGCCACTTTTGTTTTCAATATGCACTTCAATTCCAGGCTAAATTATTTTTAGAAGGCTCTAATGAAAATATTTTTGAGATACGGCTGAAGAATGCAGGATTTACATACATTGCTGAAGGGGGAAATCAGGCTGTACAAACAGCCAGTTAGAATAAAATTAGCTACCTATTAGTTGTATTTAACAATTAATTCATGGGCATTGTTTGGAGGATAAGCCACCAGTATTCTGGATTGTCTGAGTGTAAGGAAGTCTAGTTTTACTGGCAATTTCACAGAGTGAAAAATGGAGTTCTCTCTGAAATCTTCATTTATTCTAACCAACTTTAATTAGAAATCTTCAGGATTTTAAACGTTGTTGTTGGTTAGCTAGTAAATATCTTAAGACTTGGACAGACAGATGAACTGTTTAACAGTTAACAGTACAACTAGTATGCTGCTACAAAACTCTGTACAATTTGGGGACCTTTTCATGCAACAAAACCAGAAGAGCCTATCGAAACTCCCTCACCATATCACATTTCCCAGCATTTTGTTTATAGTTTTGATAACTTGAAGAGGTTTAAGCGTGTAGCCAGGCAGGAGGCTCCGGTAGCATATCGGATCTCTTTCAGTATGCCAATCCATTCCTTCTTTTCATCATCGTACCTGTGTTTAACAAAATAAGGTCAGAACATAGCTGCTTAAAATTTGAGTTTGATGCTTCATCCCACATACGTGAAAAGGAGGATAGTCCACATGTTGCAAAGGCTTGTAGCAACCATGTGCTGAAGGATGCCACAAAAGGCTGCTCTCGTCCTCAAAGCTTGTTGCTGGCCTGTGTCATACTTCAGTTACTCCTATAAAAGCTTCCTCCTTGTCTTAAGTATCCCCTTTCTGAATTCCTTCAGATTCTTACATATAAAAGTGTTTTTTCTGGGAATCCTTCCTATCCTTCTGCCAGTTAAAACTCCTGAATTTACCTTAGCAACTGAAAAGTCACAGCAGAGATGTGATTTTCATCACTGCTACCGTGATTTAGATTAAAAAAAATCGAGGAGGTAGGGATTTCTGATTCTCTTGGAACAATTACTTACTTGACTATTAACACATGAATAAGTACAAACCTCTCTGTATACAAGCTTTTCTGCATGAGAATCAAGAAACGGAGAATGTTTTTACGGTACACTCACAAGGCTAAACCTGCCAAGAGATATGGCAACTTACTCTTTTAAAGAGTAAAAAAATCTGAAGATCATGACTCAGACTGCTGAAATTATTAGTAGGCGGAAGTAGTCATTAGATCCAAGTCTCATGTTTGTTACTTTCTGACAAACATTTCTATCTGTCAGCAAGTGCTTTACAACCTGTGCTATGGTTCATTTCCAGAGTTAAACAGAAAACTAACTTTACCCTCCAGTGTCTACAAACCTCAATTTTAGATATGGCTTTCTACCAGGAAAGCGTGATTAAAATTAAACTTACTTCCATATGTCAGTGACTTCACTGGGCGCAAATTCTTTAGATTCAAGCTGAATCATTGCAAAGCCTCCAATAGCATACAAAGCTCCGCTTAAGGTGACTAAACTGATGGAACTTCTCTCTTGGGGAAATTCAGGCATAATCTCCCACCTAAAGATGAAAAGAAAAACCTAAGTTAAACAAACACATGAGATATTCTAAACTGAATGCACTAAAATACATCTCTGGGTGACATAAATTCAAGTACCAAGGACCGCTTGAGTGAATGGTTTAGTAAAAGGAAAAAACCCTGAGATTTATCAGCGGTGAGTTTCAGTGTCTCCATCCCCACAGGGACTTCCCACAAGGCTTAAGTGATGAAATTACACCGTGATGACATCTCTTCACAGAGGCCACTTCTTACAGGTCGCCTGGTCCCATCGTCAGTAACGTGCTTTATACAGATGTGTTGTTCGCCAGCTACTCTCATTTTTTCCCTATAGTTTCCAAAACACATACTCATTTCAAGTGGCACTGATGTAATAATTCGAGTTTAAAAAAAGTCACTGGAGCTCATTAGCATAATTTCAGTTTTTCTGCCAATTCACACCTATGAACATACAAAACATACAGACATCCCACTTCTGGATAATGTCAACATCAAAACTAATAGGCTAATTTCTCTCTCGTTTGCGTGACTTGACTGTAACAAAATAGAGTAACCCAAGACAAGAACCTGCAGATTTTTCAGACTGCAAGATGGATGTGTTTCTGAACAATGGAAGAGAAGAATGTGCCAAACATCATGCTAACAAAATGACCTTTACTTTGCTTTCTATGGAAGGTATAAAGTCCGAAATTCCCTCATAGAATTACTTCTTGCATAATTCATAATTGTTAATTTTGCATAATTTTGCATTGTTAAATTTTATAAGCAAGTCTCTTTGGGATAGTATACATTTAAATGAAAGCTTTTGTTGTGAGGTTGATGGCTGCAATGCCACCTGTCAGTGAAGCCAGCACAGCCAAATGTGTTTATATACAATAGAATTGCTTATTAATAAAATAAAGGTGCACCCAGGACCACTTAAAAGTTTGAGCTATCGTAATAAAGCTTTGCTGATACTATTTTAAATAAAAGTTTGTAAATAAGATGGTAGGAAGGAAAAGTAAAATTAAGAGTAGAAAGACGGATACAGAGGGTATAAACTCCTGGAAAATCATAAACTTCTGAGGGATGCTGACTGCAAAAGATTCTGGCTGTGGGGAAGAACATTGGAAAGTATCTGGACCAAATAAGTGAGCTAATTCCAGGTACGACTTACTATAAAGAAAAAGTCTTGACAAAAGAGTATTTTAGAGCATGCACTTAAAATGGAAAGTCTTCACGGGGTTTTCATAGTAAATAAATAAGCAGAATTATCTGCCTGTCACTAATGGTGTTTGCTGTGACAAGGTAAGTGAACAGCAAGACATCACAAGGCCATGTACCCGAAGGACGTTCAGCTAGTCCTGTTCAGGCACCCGATTTCTCTTGCTGGGGTTTCATGTTTAGTGCCAGTGCCATTTCAACTAGATTGTGCGGCCCTTGCCCATCTCTCCTACTTCTCCCCTATTATGCCAGCACACCTGTTTATGTGGCCGTGTGGTCAACTAAATTGGGAAAGTAATCAGACTTCAGAAAAAAAAAAGAGATGAGAGGCTGGGTTATTTTTGCTACATGAGCTCCTTGATTGATCATGGTTGCAACATAGCTATGCTAGCATAGAAAATGCATGTAGGGGCAGGAAAAATGGCCACAGATACGGGCTCTTTAAGCTGCTGCTGTTGCTAAAGATACGAATGTAGACCAGCTGTCTCAGTGGGAGTATAGGCACCTGAACACCTTTGTGACTCTTATCTCAGAGATCCTAAAAGCCTAGATGATAAAACAAACACTTGCTTAAAAATAGCTTGAATACTGCACTCACTTATTGGTGGTCAGATCAAAAGCTTCAACAGATGCAGTGAGGCCTTCTTCAGTGACACCGCCAGCAATGACAATCTTGCCCTTATGGATAGCCGTTCCAAACATTGAGCGAGCCACTTTCATTGGAGCCAGGTCTCTCCAGTCTCCTTTCTTGGGATTGTATACAAATAGTCGATTAGTGCATTTCCTGGGGAGGAAAAAGAAAACCTGTGATCATTTCTAACGAACTTTTGGCTTGTTCCAAGTGAGACCTAGTTGAGGTGGATTGTGTGGGTTTAGGTATAACACCTCTTTCCTCTCCATGAGATCCTTTCTTGTATCTAATCTGGAAACCTTCGCATGTCTACAAAGCACTAATCACATCCACAGAACTAAATCAAATGTTAAATGCTGCTTACACAGGGCAGCAATTTTACTGTACCTTACAGGAGAAAGACAACGTCCTTTCCCAGCATATTCTATTCAGATGGGTTTGTGGAGGAACGTATGACAAAGGTCAAAAGAAAGATTATGCTGCAGTTTTGGCTGATTTGACAAGCTTGTGTCTTAAGTGTCCCCTATACAAACACTGAAAAATTACCATCACATGCTAAGTGTGAGCAAAAACTTTGATTTTCCTAATGTTATACCCGTTAAGGTATAACAGTCATCACAGGTCAGAAAATTTGAAAAACTGACATAGTAATTCCACAGCACCTAAGTATTTCTATCTACCTGGAAGGAAATAATACTTTCAGTGAGGGTCCTCATAGCTATGTATTACTGATGTGTCTGCAATGTAAGTAAAATTTGCCTTGGAAATAGGTACGGTCATTAAAATAACTAGTTGGGATCATGAAAAAGATATCCCGTATACCATAATGTGTTCCCCTCTGCCAAATTGTTAGCAACCTTAATCCAGAGATGTAGAAAAGGGAACCCCTGATGTCTGAGTGTGAGGACATATAATCTATAAAGGACCAACCAAATAACGTTATAAATTGTCATGAAAAGACTTGGAGACTCACTTATCATCAGTTTTTCCGCCAAGACAATATATCAATCCATTGTTTGAGATAGTAGCATGGCCATATACTTTGATGGGCAGTTTTTTGATCTCACCCCATTTCATTGCCCTGGAACAAAAAGAATACCACCGTTAGGCTCTTTCAACTAACAATGGGCTATTTACATGTCCTCAGTGGGCATAATTAAATTTTAAACATACACAGGATCATAGCACAACACTGAATCTAGAGACTCCTCGGTGCGAAGGTCCTTGCCTGCAATTACATAGATCTTGTTGTCTGACTCTCCCAGCCCGAAGAGGCACCTGGCTGACGGCAGTGGAGGAAGGGCAACCCACTCACCAGCGATGCTATCCAGCTGAAAGAGCATCAGAACAGGAAGCGTTAGGAAAGGCAAATAGTAAAAATCCACACAACGAACATTGTTCCACAAAATTGACCTAATTGCACTCGGTGCCTCTCAACAGCTCATCTGCTTGCCTGAACAGTCTACCCTTCCCTCAGTGCAGCTAATGAATGATGACTTCTGCCCACCCATACTTCATGGTGCTGAGACCTAGCAGAGTCAATGCCACACAGCGCGCTCTGCATCAGCTCACCCTCGCTTGTCCTCACAGAGTTTCTTTGCCTCTTTATTAAGCTCTTCTTCCTTGTTTAAAGGTCCCTTACTCTCTGGGTTCCCTATCACGTGTTGGAAAGAACAAGTTGTTCTTCCTGCCTGAAGGGAGCAGACACTCCTGCCATTCCACACCTATACATTTAGCCGGTTGTGCTCATTGCTACAATGAGATGCCAGACATCCTCACACCGTTCCTCTTAACGATCAGGAAATACTACATGGCAAATGGCACAGATGTTTCTTCTGCAATCCCTAGAGCAAAAGAGGTGGTGTTTCGTCACAAATACCCTCAAAAGCTCCTGAGATCTCTGAAGGCACAAGGAATAAAGACTTCACTCCTAAGCAAAAAAGGCAGGCAGTGCAGCTCCGTTGGCAATAATATTGATGTCATCCCTACTGAAGTACTCCCGCAGCTGTCTCAATGCACATCCAGTATGCTGAAAACACCTAAGGAGAAGCAGCAGCAGGAGGAGAGAAGAAAAAACAAACAAACAAAGCAAAACAATATTTTCCTAGAACCGTGGTGCTTAATTTTTGTTTTGATCCGAGAACTTACAATTGAACCTGAATGCTCTCTAACATTCAAAAAAGAACGCATATAGATTTGCTTCACGATGTATAGGAAGGGAAGGTAAAATGTGAGTTTGCATGAGTGTAAAGGCATTTGACAGAAAGCAAGAGAAAGTTCAGTCAAAGTAATCGGATCTGGGTTCAGCGCAGTGACATCCTTTTTCCAGAAGTATGTTCCACAGTCAAGGTCTCCATGCTAAAATGCATCTCCCAAATTTGATAGACCACTCCTATTGGACAGGAAGTTTTATTGCAACAGTGAAATTTAGTTCATGGACATGGATTGCCCCAGTGGCTGGATCTGGGTGGCATAATGAGGAGAAGATGTACCCATCACAGATCACAGCGTACTTAGTGAATCAGTCTTGAAGATGACATACCTACTGATGATAAGGCATAAACTAGTCATGCATTTTTGAGCCAGTCACAGCCTTGTTTTCTCATGGGTTGCTAGCTACCAAATAAAATGGTAACATGTGCTTCACTGGGGGGGAAAGGGAGATCAGTAAGTGAAAATCGGTTTGGCACCACATTAACATTTTAGAGGGAACAACAGCCAGATAGGTAATGCAGGCAAGTATTTTAACTATAGGCAGTAGCAAGCAAGCTTAAAGACGACAAGCGAGAGAGCAGGATTTCAGGAAATGGATGTAGACATATAAAGTAGGATTCTGAAAACTTCATCAATTTTTAGTATCAGTCTTGAGGTTTGGTTTTTCAGAGGCCCCTTTCTAGTAGCCTGAGACTTAGACTATTCAGTTCTGGATTATATACATTATGACATCACCACAGTATTTCTATTAGAAGAATATTTCTGTAACAAGTTTTGCACTTCCGTGACTAGCATTTTACACCTACATAAGGAAATGAAACAGTGCTAATCCCTCTCTAGCAAACTAAGGCTTCCCTCTCGCAGATGTAACAAACGCCTGAAACCAACTCTTTCATTGTGTGTGAAATCACAGTGAGCCATACTCCTATAAACACTTAATATTTGCATTTTTTAGTATCTGTAGGCTTTAAAATGCTGTCACTGCTTATCACTCTGCTTTACTTAACATTGAAACAGGACCTACTTTCACGTTTTTGGACAACTTGCCTAAAGACAGGACGTGGCACATATTGCTTAATTCATCATGAGATAGTTCAAATATCCCCCAAAGCATGTAGCCAGGTAGCTAAAAACACAACAGAATTAGTTTATGGTGTAAGCATGTCAAATTGTATTTTTGCTAATTTTTCTGAAATATGTTGTGGAAGTTACAGTTTGTATTAATCAATCAGCCTTACATCTTACATTTATACAGATTTACAAAGATATAAAATTATGCTCTCAGTTGAAACATGATATTTACTGTACTTACATTGACAGTTTGCCAAGAAAACAATCCTCTAAATTACGTATTTTAGAATGCCCTTAGGTTTTCAAATGTAGATGTGACAAAAGGACTTCTGGAATTTTAGTGACTAAAGGGGCATTTAAAATATGCACATTACTGCTGTCATAACAATATTTCAGATGCAAAAAAAGAAAAACACCTCATTAGATCTAAAGCAGCTAAGCACTCAACATTCATGGGAGTTAACAGAAATTCACAAAAGGTATTTCACAACATATTATTAGGCTTAAATTTAGGCATCTGTACCATGAAAAATCTGGGCCTTAAACAATGAAAGCCAGTGCCTACATACAATATACTAATCCTTCTAATATTTTCTGAGATCTCACCGGGGGCTTGATCTTGAAAGAGAAGATCCAAGTCCCTTGGTTTCATTTCTCTCTCCGAGACAGGAATAGCTCTCCATAGATATTTCTCTCCATCGACCATACAGAGAGACTAGACAACTCACTTGCATAGACTCGGAATACTTTTCAGTAACTCTTATAAGCACCTATTATTGCACCAGCAATTATAAAGCTTATACCTGGAAGAAGTATGACTGGAAAGGCTGATCCTTGTTCTCCTCTTCCACATACAGTCCTCCAACAATGTAGACCTGGTTTTGTTTGGTGACTATACTGGAATGATTTCTGGGAATCTGTTCTGCCAGGGCTGCTAGGTAGCATTCGTTTTCAAGAGGATCATAAGCTACTGCAGCAGTGTCATTAACCAGAAGAATTAGGTCTTTGACAAACATGCCGTGCCTGGGAAGGTCATTTAGGTAGCCGGGCAGTAAATCTTCATCTCCTACATCACCATTCACCTCCCCTTTGGTTGACTTCTCTGTAGTTTTGCTAGAGTCAGGCAGTTTTCCAGCAAAAGCATCCTTAATAATCTTTACTTTTTTCTGAAGGTCTGAGTTGCTTTTAATTATATCATCCTTCTCAACATGTTCTTTGAAATATTTTTCTGGCATCAGACGAAAACGTATGCAGTCAAAAATTTCCCCCAGGCTCTTTACTCTGTTTTCCTTGTCTGTTCGGACCCATCTCATTACTGCTTCAAATACCAGTTCTTCCTTCTCTACGTTTAAGCTGTCAGGTGAAATGACTGAGATCAGTTCATGCGGGGCAAGCTGCATGAAGTCGTCTTCTTTGCAGATCTGCACAAAATGATCTGAAACAAAATCACGGGCGGAAAATGCAAGTCTTGGGCAATCAAGCAGAACACCTAATCGAAGGATGGCCAGACAGTTACCAACAGCAAGCCTCTTCTGAAGATAGGAGACGCACACAGTGAATACAGAAGGGATCTGAAAGCGACTGGCCAAAGCAAAGATATCTTGCACGTTAGAATCATTAAGATCAATGCTTGCCGAATAAAGGTATTTGACAATCATATCTAGGATGTTGGGGTCAACATTATCTAGAACTACCTCCTTCTTTTTCTCTTCATTTTGCTCGGATAAGAAATACTCACGAAAATAAGGGCTACATGCCGACAGAATCAATCTGTGGCAAGGCAGGCTTCTGTCACCAGCTTTTAGAGAGCAATCTATAAACTTTTTCTCTTCGAGGAGTTCCTTGAGGCCGTCCTGAAGGAGGGTGGATTGGTAAAGTCTGAGCTCTTCAGTGAGTTCCCTTTGGGAATCCATTTTGCAAATACTTGGGAAAGGGGAGGGAGCAGAAAGCTTTAGCTGTTGTCTGCCCAAAGGTCCGTCTGTAAAAAAGGCAGACCAATGTGCTTTGCCCTGCCTGAAGCCTCTGCAACTTAATCTCGCTAGCTAAATATAGGTACATACTCTTACAGGTCGGAATTTAGGATGGATGGTTTGGAAAAAGAAGAGTTGCTCTTGCAGCTGTCAAAGACTGAAAGAAGCAACTGTTGCTTTTAGTCACTATGGTCAGGTTCTGCCATCATTCTCCACATTGAATCAGTGAGGTTACGTGCAATGTAAGAAATTATTTGACGTGAATAAGGACAGCAGAATTTGACCCTCAGTGAGACAGCCATGAGCAAGATTGTAAATATACGTTACCAAATATTCTGAAATAGAAATATTAATCAAGTTGTCAGCTGCAACCACTGCTCACTTTTTCAGTTGCTGAATACATCTTGTCGCTGCAGTCGTAAAGACATTGTAAAACTCCAGAACTTTGCATCAATTATCTATGCTCTAAGATTTATTTTTTTTACATACCCATATCACATCTGCAATTTCTTCAGCTATTGATAAGATGACTCTGAAATTCATTTTGAGCTTCTTCTTAATATCCATTTGGTTACATTTATTTGTAAACAAACCCCTGCTGTTTAGACATAAGTATACATTATTCAGGTAAAGTTCTGCTTTCAAAAATAATTTAAAATGAAGTCTCCACCCCCACGTAATAAACACCATTCTTCATTTCAGACAATCTGTAGACATTACCAATCCTTTTGAATTCAACTGTACTAGAAATGGTGTTAACTGCTGTTAAACTAAACCAAAACCAGTACATAGGAAAGGTAGAACAGAGAATGAAAAACATGTAATCCACCACATTAACTTTATTTAATGGATGTGTAATTTAAAAAACCTAAAAAAAAATCTGAATTTAAACTAAAAAAGCCCCAAATCAGACAAGTCGTTTGAAAAGTGAATGTGAATTTAGAAAAATTTTGCATACGTTGAAGGTTTCATAATTTAGACTGGGAACATTTAGATTTTTATTAAAGGTGGTAATACAGATCCAAAACAAATTTGAAATTTTAAGTTGTTTGATGTACCTTGATGAAGGACTGTATTTTGCCCATATAGAGAATGCTTTTTACCCGTATGGCAAAATGTTCTTTGAATGTAACGGAAACAGGATCAAAACACAACTATTTGAATGCAAGATCCACAACGAGGTATAACATTATCAAAGTTTATTGAAATCATGATTGCTTTTCAATATAGGTAGTATTCCATTAAAATGTATAGCTTGAAATATTTTCTACAAACACCACAATTATATTCACACCACAGTTACTTTACTGTAACAGTCAGCTGCTAAAACAACAGCTGAGAGGAGAGCTCATTTGACTTTTTCCACTTGTAGAAAATAGCGCGGAGGTCCTATCTCACTAGAAAACGTAACAGCTGCATCTTCCTTTAAACAATAAATGACTCATTTCTCTCTAACACATAACATCATAAAGGTCTAATGACTCAGACACAGAAGCTATTTGTGGGCGCACTTTTTTCTAGATCATTCCTTAAAAAACGTGCTCAGGCCAAAAAAAAAAGAAAAAAACTCTACGAGGATATCTGGATTACAATTAAGTACCTGGAATGATATGTGCCGAACATTTAACAAAATTATGAGACATGAAAACTAAAATTTGGAACAGTATTGCTTTTTGTCAGAGTTATCAGTAACACAGCACCACTGCAATGACACAGCCAATATGCCTAGATACAAACTGTTCTGCATATGATGGTGTTTCTATGTTGCACTGCACAACATTAAGCAAGTTACGGAAATTCGATTTAGATATAATCATTATGGGAAAGTACATCACCGTGTATAAATGCGTGAATACTTGAAAATGAGCATCCAACGACATACCACACGCTGCCCTATCTCAAACGGTGGTCCCCACGTACACAGCGAGAGGCGGCTTCCTTTTCTGACACACTTGCAGGTAAAACGGCAGGCGGTGGCTGGTCCTGACAGCCAAGCACAGGGCAGTATGTGAACACACGGGTCAGGAAGTTGTAAAAACACGGCCTACCTGCCATAAAACGCGGGCTGAGCCACCGTGGCAGAGCCTGTGTTGTCAGGGGAGGGGGCCTGCTCCTCTGACGACCTTCTGGGGGAAGGAGGACGGGGTGGCTGGTCCTGCCAGTCACACGCCTAAAAACCCCTGGGGTACGAGTGTGTTAAAACCCGCAGCCAGCCAATCACTAGGCAGTACGAAAACCTGGGGGGTGACATTTCACATCATGGCGGCTGGAATAAAATGGCAGCCACCGCGCACGCGGCGGGGAGGGACTCCCAGGTCCCTACGCGCCGCCAGGAAGGGAGGAGGGACTTCTCGCGTCCTTACGCCATGTGACCAGGGGAAGGGTGGGGCTTCTGGGGCTTGTGCAACACGTGACTGCCTGCAGGGGGCAGGGCTCCCACCAGCAGCTGGGGCCCCGCCCCTTCTTCCAGTAGGTGTTGGTTGTCCTCCCGCTACTTACAGAAACAATGTCACAAATAAAAAGCTTTTACACGTGCGAGGGTTTTGAATCATCTTTCTTTCAAGACGTATCCTGAGAGCACATTACCTAATATTTGCCCGCTCTTCAGCTTTGGCGTGTTGTTTCTCTGCTACTCTGGTATTTCTAAATTACCTCCTACAAATCCCACCAGCCCAGTAAGAACTGAGCGCCTTTCCTGGCGTAGGACACAAACGCGTGCCGGTGTAAATCAGGTCGTCACTTCCCAGAGTCCCTGGAGTGTGAATCCGTCCTTCAGCTTCTCTATCGCAAGTCCTAGTTCTTCTGAAAAAACAGGCTCCCCATCATGTTGCTTTTTTGAATGCACGAGATATGAGAATAAAAAAGCAGAATGTACTTTTTAATTTTATTATCCCATTTTAACAACACGAATTTGATAGTATGAAAAAGGATGTTCTTACCTTATTTTCATCAGCAAAGTAAGCCTGCAAAAGAAAGAAAAAAAGAACTCGCAACCTTGGGGAAAAAAAGAAGTCTAAAACCAAATCTGCTAATAATTCCTTGGGGTCGAAACTGTATTTGGTAAGTTTTCTTCAACAAACCAGTCTCCATGGTTTTTATTTTTGTTTTGTAAACAAGATCAGAGTTTTTTCTATGTTGAAATAATTTACAAAAGGGTTCTAACAAGAGTTGGCGATTATGTTCTTTTTCATTAAATACCAACCTTTGAATTCTCCATCGTAACAAACAAAGATTTTTAAAGAGTAAAATTTTCATATTACATTTGTTACACTGACAAATATAGGGAATAAAATGTTAACATGAAGGCAAACTGACAGCATCCTAGCATTTTCTGCCTCGCGTGCAGCAGCATTTATTACTAACTAAAATGTGTAAGTAATACAAGAATTCAGTTAACATCATACCCAATCTAAGAAACGAACACAGAGTAACTGAACAATTAACCAAATTTTTCTACTCTCAGACAGAGATCTGGGGAAGTGAGATAATCTTTCCCATTCTGTGTGTATGGAAACTAAGGCTCAAACTCTTCAGGAAATCAGACCTCTGAAAATATCCACAGCTCTAGAAGTCTCCGGACCAGCAGGCTCTCGATTTTCATGTTTACCAAAAAGGGCCTGATCTTGCTTCAGCTGCCCCTATGGACTGGCGAGGGGCAGCAAAGAAAGCGTTCTCCTGCTCAGCTGGATCTCAGGCTATACAAGACTCTACAGAACAGCATCCCAGTCGTCAGCTGTCATGGAATCTTGGTCTGGAGCCACTCCTGGGGTCCTGGATGATACATGTCTCCTATAGCAACCACCTAATCATTTACAGCTTCCAGTTTTTGTTTTAGAATATGCAAAGCACAGTTATTTAATCCAAATGACAAAGGCACCAATAGAGCAAACAATCTACCTTTAAGGAAAAGGTAGGTCTTCAACTATGTTGAAGACTGAATAAAAATGTGCAAAAATGAAAACAAAAAAAAGGCAAAAGGTGAGGAAAAAGGAGGGATAAGAGCTTGTCTGCATCAGTAAATGACACCAAAAGAAAAGAAGGTGGAAATAAGATTGGTGCTAGCACTGCTAATTTACCAAATTTCAGAGATGAATTAAGAAAACGTGTCAATTGTCAATGTGTCAAGGCTAGCACTTGAAAACATGTGCAGTCTACCTGCGCAGGCAATGATGCAGTCAGGTGTTACTGGGTTGCACAGTGAATTTGGAAATTCCTCGAAAGAAGGTCATCAAGCAACCTAACGTATTTAAAGGTAAATTTTCCTGAAATACTGGGAGACAGATACTAATACAGTTTTCCAAACTGGTATTGTCAGGAGTGCAAAGGTTGTCAGGAGTGACTCAAAATTATTGCTGCCTTTCTAAAAATCTTTCAAGTTTGAATCTTAGAAGAATGTTGAGCGTACAGATATCACCATCTATTAATCTGCTCCAAGAGAAGGAAGACTTGTTTCAATATAGTGTATTTGATTATATTATACTGCTGGTTTTCAAGCTATTCCTGATCTTAATGTGTTGAGAAACTACATACAACTGTTACTTTAAATACCTACTACTATTTATTTTGAATAATAGTTTGCTTCCTGTAGTAATCAGGATTTTGAATAAAAAGTCTGTAGGTGTGTTTTAGATATAGAAAGTTCAGTTGTAGCTTATCTTTAATAGAGGATTACAGCTGTACATTGCTTACAACATTTGAATAACCAAACAAGAATTATTTTATTTTTTAGTTTTCTATGGAGCAGCTTACCACAAAAGCATCCGTATGCTCATCAGATTCTATTTCCACATCATCTTGAACCTGCTCCACTGTTAGGTCTTCAAGAGGTTGAGGCTGCAAATTAAAATGTTGAAGTAAGTAAATCCACATATCTGATGGGTTTAATATATTTTTATTACTGCTGTTAACACAATATTGTATCTAATTTAAATTAAATGAGTGGAGTACCTTTTCTTCCATTTCATAATCCACTCCAAATATAGGGTTAGCTGAATAAACTCTGTGAAGTGAATTAATTTCTTTCACTGCCTCCTGTAGTTTCTCCGCAGGGTCTATTTTAAAACCAAGTACATATCCTCCACTCTATATAACAGAGAAAAAACATGTATATTTATTAGTGTTGCTTATTATTTAAACAACTTTTTCCCCTTGATAGGGATTTGCAGTTTAACGATAGCAAATTTCAGTTTGCTGACAAAACATTATCTGTATTTTGGTATTATCTTATTTTCATTCTGCCACTTAAACCATGGCTGAAATAAAAACAATGACAAAGTTTCTCTATGAGGTAAATGAGGTTTTAACTGTTAGCCCATTATATAAATGGGGAACAAACTTCTTACACAGAAAAACAAAAGCAAACAAGGGTGGGAGAAGTTCAGAAGTTGGTACTAATGATTTATTTCTAGCTACTCAGCAGATGTTTAGTCTGTTAGATCTTGATGTTGTTATTAAAGAAGCTTTCAGATACAGTAAATAAAGTTAGTTGAACTTTAAAAAAAAAAAAATCACCATTAAAAGCATTTCTCATTAAGGTGAAATTGAAGAAAAATAATTTTATCTCTTACAGCAAAACAGATACACAAGTGAAAAATATTAAAAATAGTGGCCTTAACTAAGTAGAGAAGTAATTAGATCCCAAAGATAATCTGTCAGAAGACACTGGGGTTTTTTTAACAGTTATTTTACTTTGTTTTAACTAGTCATGCTGGTCTATTGTTGCTTTGCTTAGAGAAATCATAACTCACAACAGCCATATTGACCTTAACATACAGACATTTTAAACACTGCAAAGAGGACTTTTTAAAAGTTGTGTTCAAAAGGCCACACAGAAGGAACACTCCAAGTACCTTAAAAGTAGCTCTGTAACATTTCAGAATTAGAGAACTATTATATATAAAAACGTAACCAATGAAAGAAGGCTGTTAAAGCTTCTTACCTGCTGAGAACTCTCTATCACAAGCGCCAAGCCAAACTTTGAGTCTCTTATTTTTATTGAACGCTAATGGTAAAGAGGTAAAAAACTGTGTTAAAAATTTTGGAATTACTTGTTAAAAATCTGCTTTATCTTTTTTTTTTTTTTTTAACTGTATTAATTACAATTACTGGTTTTGGAAGCTTGGATACCAGCATTCCCCCCCATTTACCATTACAAATCTGAACCCCTGAACCTCAGGGAAAAGTGTTTTTATTAGAAGTGGTAACAGTGGTTAACAGTTCATTTCTGAACATCAGGTTCACAGACCATTAATCCCAGTGTATATAGGTGGCATGAAGCATCATAGTAAACAGTTTGAAAATTGGAAATACAAGCTATTTTCAACATCTGTACCTGCCCATGAAAGCCCCCAATTAATCTGGACAGAAAAAAAAAAAATCTACCCTGTGGTTGATGCTGGTAAGACTAAATTCCTCCCTGACTGTGGGACATGAAATACTAATTTTGGTGAGCTGGGAGTTTTAACTGAAGACTTGAACTTACGCCATTTCATTTTGAAAATGGTTGGTTTAAGATACTTACAATTTGTAGATATGGTATGCTGACGTTAAAGCTGTCATTCATATTTGCATGCCAAACTATTCTCACGTTAGTAATAAAAAACGTTCCTAAATTTCCCTATTAAAAGAAGAGGTATGTTAGAACTGCTTTGAAGTACAGAGCCATTTTCCAAACACGATGATTACTGCTATCCATTTAAACACAAGCAGGATACAGCTTCATATTTAATTCAATAGAAGCCTGATTCTTTCCCACCAAAACCAGTCAAAATGCTTCTATTGATTGCAATGACGCCAAGATCCAATCTTTAAAGGATACAGCACCCGAGAGGTGAAAATAGCCGACAGTACCTATTACTGCAGCAAAGCAGGATCAAATTACAGCACAGCAGACCTCATGGGAGGACATGAAGGATCTGAGAGTGGTGTTCTTAACTGTACAATCTGGAATTGGCGTATAGCATAAGTATAATGGCACGTGGGTTAAACTTAGGCAATTGTGGAGATGTGTGCCAAGGGAATGTAGAGGAAAGAACTTTTTAGCTTGTCAGGATGGATCCTATTTCTATTCTGGACTAAAACTGCACAGACAGAAATAACAGCTCCCATTTTGTTTCATGGCCCTGGGAAATACTTGCTACCAATGCCCTGTAAAATAATAGAAACATTTTCTATTTTTTCCTTAAAGTCTTTATTTTTCCATGTTTTAAGACATAGATTCCTATTCCAGTATTTTCAATTTCCAGTAATTGAAAGACAATATAGTCTTACACTGTAGTCAAAGCTGCACGTAAACATACAAATATTCAGCAGAGCACTTTGGAAACAACATGATTGTCTTTCAGGATGATACAGAGCTTTAGACTCATAAATATATCTTTTTAACAGGAACTGTCTATCTAGTTCCTTGCATATTAGCTGAGTCACATAGACTTCAGGTTGCCAAAAAGCGACTTTCTTGTACTGAGTAGCAAATATATGGGATCAGCTTCTCCGCATGCATCAGCTAGTGAACTGAATTAACGGCAATTCCTTTGAGGTTATAAAACTGTAGTAGTACAATTGCTAGATGAAAGCCAAAACATTTAACTTTGCTGTAGTCAACGTAGTCTCATTTTTCACTATACCTGGTCACTTGATAAATTCCAAACTCCATTGATTTTATCATATATTTGTTCTTGTGGTAATAATCTCAGTTGCTTGTTTTGAATCAATGCACTTCTCAGCTTCAGATCACGATACATTTTAGAAGTTTCATAAGCTCTGCAAAATATAAAAAATATACGTTACCATTTCAGTGTTTTCTATTACCTTTACTGTTTGTTTTAGCACCAATATGAAATGTTGTGTATTTTCAACTTTTCTTATCACGTTGCACAAAAATGACAGTACTATTAAAACTTCATCAACGTAAACCATTATATTTCAGCTTTCTTTATTGAAGTTATCTTTAAAGTTTTTTTTTTTACATCGGTTTTGATCTCCTGTGTTGTTCATGTGTTTACTATTTCTTTCTTTTCCTTAAGATAGTCATCTCCCAGCCTCTATTGCAAAGCATAAGTCTTCTGGATCCCAGACTATGTATAACAATACATAGTATGGACATCAAGAATCCTTTATTTTTCAGTGCCGGCTAAGTCACAAACATCCAATATACGTACATCAGTGTTCCACAGCTCTTAAATAGAAACCTGTGGTAATGTATTATGTACACATTCATTCAGATGACTTATCTTTAGGTGTGAAACATCCACTGTTTTGTAGTCAATTAGAGTTTTGACCAGGATTTAACTCTTCATTTCCATTACATGGTCCAAAATTATGGGAAAGGATTATAGACAGAAATTATAGCTTGAAAATGCACACTGAGATTAGCTCTTTTGTACTTTTATTTGTTCAGATAGTTTCTACACACAAGATGTATAAACTGTGATCAATGACTGGTATTAATACACATTAATTTTCATTATGTACAGTTATCTACTAGAATCTACAAAAGGCCAATTGTACCCTGGGCTGCATCAAAAGAAGTGTCACCAGCAGGTCGAGGGAGGTGATTCTGCCCCTCTACTCTGCTCTGGTGAGACCCCACCTGGAGTACTGTGTCCAGCTCTGGAGCCCTCAGCGTAAGATAGGCACGGACCTGTTGGATTGGGTCCAGAGGAGGGTCTCAAAAATGATCAGGGGGATGGAACACCTCTCCTATGAAGACAGGCTGAGAGAGTTGGGGTTGTGCAGCGTAGAGAAGAGAAGGCGTTGGGGAGACCTTCTTGCAGCCTATCAGTACTGAAAGGGGGCTTATAAAAAAGATGGCGGCAAACTTTTTAGCAGGGCCTGTTGTGACAGGGCAAGGGGGAAGGGGGTAGATTGAGACTAGATGTAAGGAAGAAATTTTTTACGCTGAGGGTGGTGAAGCACTGGAACAGGTTGTCCAGAGAGGTGGTGGATGCCCCATCCCTGGAAACATTCAACGTCAGGTTGGACGGGGCTCTGAGCAACTTGATCTAGTTGAAAATGTTCCTGCTTATTGCATGGGGGTTGGACTGGATGACCTTTAGAGGTCCCTTCCAAGCCAAACTATTCTATGATTCCATGATTCTATGAATTTGTGATCATCCTCTCCCTTCCTCTCAGCGACTGTATTCTCCTCTTTTGGGAAAGTTTCCTGAATGTTAAATTTGGGCAGTTATATACCCGGTCCATCAGCAGTAGTAATCCCACATATTTGATTAATTGAATTTTGTAAATGAACAAACACTATTTTAAGTATGCTACCTGTGTACAGCAATAACTGAAGTGAAGAGTCTGGGACTCCCGGGGACAACATTGGTAAATATGAACTCAAACCGTGTATTGTTACATTTAGTCAATATATACAGAGCTTCTGTCTGCCCTCGTAATTTCTGTAAGGAAAAAATGAAATTTAACATTTTGACAATATAGTAGCTTGACTGTACAGGCAATAAATAATCTTGACATATTTTCTAAATAGTGTATCTGAAGGTGTAATCCTGATTCTACCACTGATCTACTGCTGTCTTCAACTGAACTCAGTTTTTTTGGAGAAACTAGCAGTTCCATCAACACTAGAACTAATGAAGCCTGCCCGCTATACATTTGCAATATCATGACTGAAACAGTATTTTTGGCTTTGTTACCATGTGGCTGCTCAGGGAACCTACATATCTCCTGGCTAGGTCTTTGCTGCAAGCCAAACAAATGGCTTCACAGTTGCATGCAATTCAGGCTACGTATTTGAGAGCTTTCTTGCACAAAATTAGTGCCTCTCTAGACCTTTGTGAAATTTAGACACAATGAGCCAACATGTGCTTGACTTACCTAGCGGGGAGAAGAATCACCAGTGTGATTACATGAGTTTTACTGCCTTAGGAAACTGACTAAAACCACACTCCTATAGAAATGTAAAACTCTCTCAACTTGTAAAACTGAACTTCCATTACTATTCTATTACTGTTCTTGCAAGTAAACTTTCAGATTATTGTTGATATAATGCAGTAAGTACAAACAATGAATTACAGCTCCTTTTATTCTTTTAAAAAGTATTTTTTGAAACTTACCGAGTTGGCAGTTCTTGTGGTTATATTTATAATGCAGTTGTAACCAACAGCTAAAAGTTAGGGGAGGAAAAAAAAAAAGAACAGTTTTGAGAACAAGAAAAAATAATAGTCAAAATTATGAAGCAATATTGAATTTTGTAGCACAGCTTTGGATGCTATTTGTGACAATTACACATTATGGTTAATGGTCTGGGCCCTCATCGCAAAATCAAAGACTAATTTAAGCTGGAAAGGACCTTGGGAGGTTGTCTGGTCCAATACTCTTCTCAAAGCAGGACCAACTCCATCTGGCTGCTCAGGGCACGTCCAGCTGAGTTTTGAATATTTCCAAAGAAGGAGATTCCACAACCACTCTGGGAGCCTGTTCCACTGTTTGACTGCCATCATTGTGAACGTTTTTTTCCTAATATCTAATCAGAATTTCCCTTGTTTCAGCGTTTAACTTCTGCCTCAAGAAGGTCTGTTTCATCATGATGTTGCCCATAAATTTTACCCTTATAAATAAAACTTTCTACATCAATATAATACTTTGTAGAAGAAGAGCTAAGGATATGACAAAGAAAAAAAGCAGCAAAATGTAAAGCATAAATGGAGAAGAAACAAAAAGAAGAGGATAAAACAGTTACAAATTTCACTTTGCCTCTTCTACAGTAGTGCTCTGATACAAAATAAAAACAGAAACAATCCCAGCCATTCTTCCTAAAACAAACAGATGCACTAAAATGGTGCTGGGCTAAATCTGAATGTCAATGACAGTCCTGCTGATACCAATAGCACAGCCAGGTTCCAAAAGAAAAAAAAATAATCAAAGGAGAACTAGAATTGTGGCAGCAGTTATGTAGATAAGAATATTCAGTCTTTATGGAATTAATACTTAAGAAAATACCAGAAAAAGACTATTTCCTAGGTTGCTTATGAGAAATTTTCTAAAACTAAAAGAAACAGCAATGGTCAAAAATGGCATCCAATAAAATATTATTTTTTGTCTATATATATTCCCTTAATGTAAGAAATAATGCATTATCTTGAAAGCTAGAGAGTATTTGAAGCTCTAAAAGCCATAGGTTAGACTTCCTTGAGCTTCTATAGGGCTGACCTACTCCATAAGCTTCTTTGTGATCTCCTCTAAAATATTCTATTCTAAAACTTAAATATACAAAGAAACAATTGTTTTTAATTTTATAAATACATATAAAAACAGCAGTGTGTGTGTGCACTTGTAGGTGTGTACATGTATGAGATAGCAAATGCAGAAAAGCAAGCAGACAGAGGGCATAAGTTTATATACATTATGAACAGAATACAGATTTTCAATACTGACTGGCTATTGGGAACTGAGCACTGGAAATAATATGGGTACAAAGTAAGTGCATCCTGCCCCTGTTTCAGCAAATGCAATTAAATATGACTAGACTTGCTAGCTACTCATACAGTTAAAATTAGAAGCTTCTTCAGAGCTTAAAACAGTAAATTTGGAAAGGCAGTTACTTGTGGGGAATAAAAACTGTAGGACAATACAGAATGTGAATAAACAGGTGGCAACAAGAAGTACAAGTAAAGCAAAGTGTGAAGAAACTCAAACTTTTGTTTCTTTCTAGAAAAACAAATGAATCCCACATAGGCCAAATGAAAAATATGTCTGAAGTACTCTTCAATTTATGTTCTGAGAAATTAACATTGAATATTAATATTTTGCTATGAATTATTGTAACAGTTCCTATATTACAAATAGATTCATTAGTAACAGTTTATTTCAGACTTTACAGAGCAACAGAACTATACTTCACTATTCTGTACTGTAATCAATACTATTGTAAAAGAACAGTATGCCACCACAAAGGAAACACAGAATTTGCAGTTGTTTAATAGGAGATGATACTTACAGAGATTGACTCTGGGCAATGACAATGAGCGCCAAATAATCCGCAGATTTGTCACAAGCAGTCTACCTGGAAATAAGGAGTGTAGATATTTTTAATCTGAATAACTTCTATTAAATTAAATGTTCCATTCTGTGGTACATATTCACCTCTAGTTTTGAAACACCAGAATATTCCTTCCCCTTGATAGGAAAAAGAAGAAAAGCACAGGACACCCCAGCAGAAAAATCACTGATCACTTTTTTTTGTTTTTGAATGCTAGGAGAGAAAATCCAGCAAGGAACAAATGAAAAATATATACCAGCATTCCTCAAAAACAAACCAAGAACAATTACTGATTTCACATCCACCTGCCTATGGTAAAAATGCGGAGACACAATCAGTGCAGAACTGCTCTGGGGAGGAGAAGGGGAAGGCAGCAAGTTAACTATCGCAGCTGCCTTCATGAATAACCTCACCCCTTTATGTCACATGCAAATTTCTTCGATTTTGTACCCTGTACAGCAACACATCCAACTCCAGGAAGGGTCATCTCGGAATGCTGGCAGCTTCGTGCCCTTGCACAAACACTATATATATCCCTTACTGATTCAGTTTAAATCAGGTTAGGAAAAACTAAGCATTAAACAGGATTACAGCAAAAGATCACCACAATGTTTATAAATAGATTATTCTTACAAGGCTTTCAATTCTAAACAAATTCTGAGACAAGATTATCACCTTCCTATAACTTTGAACAAGAGATCCTATTTGAAAATACTCCAAGGGGACACAGATCTGTGAAACAGGCAGGATCTATTTTCTGCAACAACCATTGATACAGAGTTCAATGGAAACCAGACAGGGCTTTCATGAACCTACACAGGATAAATATTAGAAAGTTTACAATTTCCCTGAGTATGCAGTTACCTCTGTCTCCATTGTTTCCTTTGGTATCTTCAACAGACTCTAAGCAGTCTATAAGGACCTCTCCAGGTCTCATTTTCATTTGTCTAAAAGAAAAGAAAAAAATTACCTAATGAAAAATAGATTAGATTTATCCTCCAAAAGAAGGCCATTTCTATTTCCCCACTTTGCTTTCCTTTCCCCTTTTTTTGCTTAGTGCATCATACAATGAAAAATCCACATATGCACACATACATACAAATCAACATTATATACCTGAAATTGTTGTCACTACATCTGGCATATGAAAAATGTTAATTCCTTTATTATTAAATTCTAACAATAAATAAATGTGTAGCAAATATGACCAAGCAAACTACACTCCAGAATAGGGAGAAAGTGTGTGAAAATGGGAGGGAAAAGCAAAAAAGTTGCATTCACATCAAATGAAATGGATAGAGTTTGTTGCCTCTTGCTGTACTTTTAGGTCATAAGGAGTGGAGCTAGGCTCAGGAAAGAATAGATGCCCTCAAAGGAAATATCAGATGTATACCAACACGTGAAATGTTCTGCTAGATTTTCCACAAAGGGTGTGGTTTGGGTTCGGGTTTTTTCGTATTTTGCTTGATTTAACTGGTCTAACCACTTAATTATATAACAACAGATGTGGTGTAAAATTTTGCTGTATTTTAATTGCATTGTGTAAAGTAGGCAAAACTCTTCAGTGTATTGGCATGACAAAAACAAAATGCATTATCAGAAGTGAAATTCCATGAGATACTACTGGAGATCAGGATCGAGACACTAGGTATGGCCTCAACAATACATCACCAGAACAGCACAAAAGATATTAGACAGGAGGTAGCAAGAATAGTAACATTAGCATTAAAGAAAATATGGAAGCAGGCTCTGTCTACATGACAATTCTAAAAGAAAATAACACAGAACTGCTTAAACATCCAAGATACAATTTCATGTTTCTAAAATTACTGCAGGCAGCATGCCTGAGGGACAAGGGGTGTTCTCAGTAGGGTCAACTGAGTAGGAGGGAGATGAAGCATGACAGTACACTTTCAGCCTCCACTCCCAAAATCCGCACCAACCAAGCTGCTAATTTGTAGCTCCATACTACAAAAGCTATGCAGGGTTTTGCCACAGAAACCAGAGCAGTTTTATGTCTCAGATAAGGCTGACAGCTCATCAGAGGTCAAGGCCCACGGGAGTGAGGAAGCACTGCCTCCGCGAGGATGCACCTGACAACCCTTCAGCTCTGGCCCCTCGGAGGCTGCACAGCCACTGCCCGTGTCCGTGAGCTCAGGCTGCCAACACCACGGCAGGGACGCCGAGTCCTTGTTACCAGTGACTGGTACTGTCCCCTCAGGCACACCTTAAGTTTGTTTTTACTTCTCAGCGACAGGTAACTCTACGGGCGGCTGGGAAAAGAACACCCTTCCCTCAGTCCTCCAGTGTGCAACCTTTTTTTTTTTTTTCTTTTGTTTTATATATTGGAAACGGTGACTAGACTCCACCTACCAAAAACTCCTCAGCCAGCCCGCCTGAGTCTCAACGGCCACACAAACCTTTTCCCGCTCTGTCAGGAAAACACGCTCCCCCCCCCCGCCGCCACACTGGGAAGGCTCCCGGCATGCACCGGGCCCCTAA
>NW_008824939.1:3916403-3954953 GCF_000699105.1 Pygoscelis adeliae | reverse complement strand
TGAACGTTTTGTGAAGGAGAGCGGAGTGCTCTGAGCCGTTGGAACGTGCAGTAGTTGCAGCTTTTCTTCGCGTCTTAGTTTTGTTTGGTACAAGGTAACATTTGTATTGCCGTGGACGCTCGTTAAACCAAACCCCTGTGCAGTCGGTAAACCTAAAACCTGCGAAACCCTCGTTTACTCTGTAAATTACAGCTCCAAGTCCTGTGGGTTTTGTTGTGTTTTGTTTTTTTTTTTTAAACTAGATGGGATGTGTCGTATTTTTAATTTGGAATAACTTCAGAATTTTAGCTAGCCGAATTTTAATTGCAGTATCCTACCACTTTCAAATAAAAAAATACTCTAAATAAGTACGAATCATAGGAAGAAACTTGTCCTGTGACCTTTCCCTGGCGCTGGTCCCTGAATTGGTGAGGAGCCCGTTGCGACCCACCTGGAAGTCGATACAAACTTCATGAAGTAAAAAACATTGTCGGCGCTACCCGTCCCTCTTCTTCTTCCTCCTCCTCCTCCTCCTCCTCTCCCTCCGCTTTTTTTTTCGGCTGCGTCCCCGGCGGGAGTGCGGCCGGGGGCTCTTGAAGTAGGAAGGGTAGCGGCTGTTTGGCTTGAGGCCAAATTCCATTTTTTGTTCATCTGCCAGACTTACCGTTTGTTCGGGAAAATAACCCACAAACCCAAGCAAAAATGATTATCGGGTTTCATATGCAGGAGTGCCTAATCTGAGATGTTCGGTCTTGTTAAGGGCTGTGGCAGAAATCCAGTTACATCATCAGGAGCACATTACACAGTAAGTGTAATTTAGCTGTGAGGTAAGTTTTTAGTCTTGTAAAGGTACCATTATCCATCCTCTGTCCTGGCAGTAAAACCAGAAATGTTTTATTAGAAACAAGCTTTTAAGTATATAAGTCAAGTAATAGGAAATACATCATATACAGGCAGACATAAATCTAAAAAGCAATATGGCAGTGACAGACAATAAAGAATAAACTCTATGCTGCATTTGATGTTTTGAACATAAGTTTAAAAAGTTTTTTTAAGAAAGATGAAAATACTAAAATGCATTTAAAAATTAGACTTGGCTTTCAGAAGAGAAACACGTGTCAAGGACCACTTCAGACATGAACTAACCTAATTTAGTGATGCCAGCTATTGGTATAGTCACTGCTATAAATGTGGATGTGTTTTAACTGCATTTGTCATGTATCTTGCTAGCTAATAGAAACTGAGGAAAGTTGACAGAAAAAAGGACTAAATGTAACTGATGTGGCTGGGGAAAGGTGGGTGGCTGACCCACCTCTCTTGTCTTGTGACCCGGAGAGCACATAGGCCACAAGTTGATGCTTTTGTTGTATTTATCTGTTCTGAGTAGTACTCTGCATGTAATTTGGAAATCGATATTTTATGCTTGAAATATTAAAATAGGATTTGCTTGAAATATTAAAACAGGATTTGTGGGAACACTTTCATTTAAAAAAAGTGGTCTCCATTGTAGAATCCATGCCACATATTAGATTTCTGTAACAGAGAGAAAAGAAATTACATAATTTTAATGACCAAAGATTGCTTTCCAAAGCCATACATATAATTTAAAATGAGGTATAGTTAGTGATTGTATAATGGTAGTATTTAAAGATCTAGGTGAAGGAAGGGCAATTACTATGGCAAATGCTATACTAGTCTTACTATACCTTAGTAAAAAGGAAATTTTGTGCTCTTGATACTGCTGAAACATTGCTGTTTTGTTACATAAGGACTACATCATACCATATATGCAAAAAAAAATAAAGTGAGCTTGCATAGGTAGACTTTTTTTAATTAGTGAGCATATGACTTCATAATGTTAACATTCTTTAAATTAGTGGGTTTGGTTTTACATACCATGCTGGATACTTGATAACAAACCCAAACAATCAATAGCTTCAACTTGCTCGTTATTAATGCAGAAATAAATTCCTACCTCCAGAAAAAAATACACAAGCCTCTCTACATTCCTCTTCACTCTCAAAGCGATTTGCATTTCCATTGCAGCCACCATACCAAAACTGAGCACAAGCATTGGCTTGTTTATCATAATACCATTGTATGATATAAACACGGCATGGCCCTTGATCCAGCCTTAACTTGCACCGGAGGTCCAGGATACTTTCTAAAATAAAGAAAAAAAGGAATAGAAACAATTCAGTTTGTAAAAGACAATTGTATTGCATAGATTTTAACTTTCAAACTCTGGTTTTATTTTAATTTTTTCTGCTAATGTTATACAGCAGTTTAAGATTAATTTTTACTTCTAAAGATGTTAGCATTGAAGGCAAGTTAAAAGTGCATCTTAGTAGGTCAAGTAAACTGTTCCTTTACTGGCATGGTTCTAGTAACTCCAGAAATAATAGTATTATGACTCCAAATACAAGAACAAACAATATGAATCTGATAATTTTGAAATCTAATTTTTGAAATTTAATTATCAGCAACCAGTCTTGTGAGCAACCCAAAATTCTAAGCCAAAGAACTGTAAGCTAGTTGCATCTGCTGTTTTCGAACCACAAGTATGACCATCATCCTTCTGCAGTACATTGCTTCAGTACATTAGTTCTCTTTGTGGTGTGGGAGAAAAGGCATTAGAATAGTGAGAAGAATATAAAACTTTAGTCTTTCTTTTGTAAAATATTTGTGCTACTTACCTAATACAATGGTAGTAATTATGTACATACTAGTTAAGTTTGAATGTAAAGCTTGTTGGTCTAATGATTCCTACAGATATGCATTAGAGGACTGTGACATACTAATCTAGTCTCACTCACTTTAATAATACCATGAGATAGAAAATACTTTTCCTTCAAGTTTAATGTTGTGACATCAATATTCTGTCTTCGGCAATTGGTATCTTGACACTTTAAAAAAAAAAAAAAGTTATTGCCAGAGACAGAATAATAGGCATGTCCATGTTCCCAGGGAGCATGGGAACATGTTTCTATTGCTCTCTTCTGTTGCTCCCATCATAATACACTATTACTGGAACTCAAAAGTGTGAATCCCCCAAATGATGAACAGAATACATTTGGACATTTCATATAAAAAGAATCAATCCTTTGAGCAGTCAGCTAATTACTATACTTTCCTTCAAATGACTAAACACCGTTTTTTCCTATTTCTTCTCTGAAGGAGAAATCTGTTTTCCGTCCAATTCTGAAATCATTATCTTCTCTGTCTTTAATGAAGCCTCCCATCTCCACAGACTGCTCCTTCTTGGCTGGTGAATTACCTGCTCACTGACCCACCTCAGCTAGCTTCTCTTGATGTCATTTATGAGCTCTGTCTCAGGTTATAGCTGACCTTGCTTCTGTTGTAAGTGGAGCGGTGGGATTTGGAATTTGGGAAGACAAGAACTGGTGAACAGGCTGGACAAGAACTGCAACTAGGATCTATTATAAAATCCTGAAATGAATTCTCTTCCACAGCATGGGCTCATGAAATCTTCGGAGGGTGGAACAAAATTATGCTGATTTAAAGCCTTATGAAAAGTTAGTATCAGGATAAGAGGGAACAAAATGAAAAACTAGTTATGAGCTATAACCTGGTCTTGGTGTGAGCCCTGCAGTTGAAAGAGATGATGTCATCACTTTGTCTGATGATGATGGTTTAGATGGCAATAGTGGTACCACAGCTGCAGGTGAAAAGAAGCAGAATGAGACACTGATTTTTTGATCAGCCAAAAATGAAGAAATGATTGATGATAAAAATACCTCTAGTGTCCACTGTTAGCAAGGATGACTGTTCCTTTTCCTCTTGTTCCTCTTCATAGGCTTCATATACTACCACAGGAGGTGCTTTGGTCTGAAATAAGCATTTGATTTTCTTTGTTTTTCAGATATTGTGAAGTGTCTCAAAATGAACAAGCCCTTCATCACTCAGAGGTTTTCTAATGTTTTTCCTTCCCATTTACCCTGACTTCAGTGTTAAGAATCAGGATTTTAACCTCACCTCGTTGGTTAACTAGGAGGGTTGTCAATCTTAAACCTGGCATATATATTTTTTTTTTAGTTGACCTTTACAGAATTTTATTTATAAACTTAAAAATATAGACTACAATTGAGTTTAATTACTATTCTTAGACTTAATTATTACAGCGTAATTGCATTTTAATAACATTATGTTTCACACTGTGGCACAAATATTACTGTATTAAACATAGGAATAATAATCCTTGTAACAGTATCAGGAATAAATTATGGCCATTAGATAACTGCCTGCATGCAACATCAGAACTCTTACTCGGAACAACCAGCTCCGAGCATACCAAGTTAAAGGAGCTATTACAGTACCTGTCCTGTAGAAAAGTAGGGGGAAAGTTACATATTACATCAGGCAACAGAGAAGGATACATATAGAAAACTTTTGCTCATTAAAGCCTGCTGAATTTTCATACCGGAGCTAATGGTTGAGGAAGATCGCCAAGACTCAGAGGACTTTCTACTGTAGATAGTCCAGCTGTCTGTGCTGAAAGTGATTGGCTATTAACATTGTTGTTCTGAAGTATGTAATGTAAAGAACTTGAAGACACTGAATGGAGAGAAGGTCCCCTTATGTTTGCACCATTTCCATTATGGTTGTATATTAAGGTGCCGTGTTCATCTTCACAAAATTGGTTGACTAATTTGGACTCCAGAGCTGTTTAAAAAAAAGTAAAAAACCTCATAATACTGAAAAATTTAATGTATTTTTTGAATTTGGATTATTTATATACATAAATAATATACATGTAATCCAGCACTCCTTTGAATTATTTATATGCATCTAAAGATTATTCCAGGTTGTCTGGACTATGGCTTTTATTTGTCACAAATTTGCCAGCCCGTAAGTCCTCTACATGGTACAAAATACAATGAACTCACCTAAAGGTGTTCATCTGAGCTTAGTAACAACTACTAGTTGGTAGTGGGAAAATAACTGCTTACCTTACTCATGTGAATAACCCAATGAAAATTAGTTATTTCCCAATGAAAATGAATAAGTAGAATTTACAGCAGTGAGTTTGATTCTGGTTTACAGTCCAGCAGATTTACAGTGCATGAGCACTTACTCAGCTTAGAAAGCTAGAGTTTAAGCAGCTGTTTTCCTACCCTGTAGGTGACATCCCCCGTTGGCATGATGAATCACTGCCCTATAATGTGACTCCTTAAAAGAAGGGAATCTGTATCTCTAGGTTCCTATTACTTTGCACCTTGTAACTAATCCTGATCAGCATCAAAACATAACATATCCACAAAGATAATGCTTTGCCCCTCCCCCCCCCGGGCCCTGTTCTGAGAAGCATCAGATACAGTGCAGAATAAAACTGCAATGAACGCACCTGGAAGGGTATTAAAGTCATCAATGAGATACATGTGTTCTCCGTCTGGATCTGAAGCAATCAGATTTAGTTCACGCACAAACTCAACCTGTGTTGGATCTGAAGTATTTACAATTCCTATTGCATACATTTCGATGTTTGCTGCATGAGCCTCTCGAACAACAATATCTAGTTTTACAGCTTCTCTCTTGTCTGCTTGGCCATCTGTTAGCACAATAGCTACTTTTCGCACTCCTGTTCGAGCACCAAAAAATCCTTCCTGGGTTGCTTTACGGATAGCAGTTGCTGTGTAAGTGCCTTCTCCCATGTATTGCATTTTTCTAACTGCTTGCTTAACATCCTGTTGAGTTGTATACTTGTTGAGACCAAATTCTAGCTGAACTTCTAAACTGTATAACACAAGGCCAATTCTGGTAGCATTTCTGCCTACGGTTACTCTGTCTACTAAAGCGGTTACAAAGTCTTTGATAATCTCAAAATTTTCTGGTCCCACACTCTCAGAGCTGTCAATCACAAATACAAGCTCCATAGGAATTTCCTTACATTTAATACCGCAACCTGCAAAGGAAAAATAAAAAAACAGATCATGATGACTTGACTTGGTACCCTTTTGGAAAGGAGAAGAATGTAAGTGTAATGAAGAAAAAATAGAATCTGAAATTAAAGGTTTCCTGAGTACTTACCACATATCTCTTTAATTAATTTAATTATATCTTCTCTCTGGAGATGAAAAAAATAAATATAAAAATGTTTTACAATTTGCCTCTTTCAAATGAGGCATAATATTGACGCTACCAAACATTTTGTTTATAATGAATACCTGTGTCCTACAGGGACTTATGAAAAATCTTACTGTTTAACTTTCAAACCTGACCTTTCAAGCTTGGAATGAATCCCACATTTTACAATTAACTATTTTATATGGCATGTAAGAATCATTAACTTGACAACACAGTAACATCTCTATCTAAAACAATTAACTACTGTTATTGTAAAGAATGTTTTGTGATGATTTGGTTCTCATTAACGCTTGAAGTCAAAACCCATTCATATTTCAGCATCTGAATAATATGGATGTCCCTTTTAAATGTATTGGGAGTGGAGAAATAGACCCAACTTCAGGAAGCGTATTGCTTGTAGTGAGCTGGCATATGACAGAGAGCGCCAACACAGAATGGAATTGGGATTTGTGAACCGTAGTGTACCTGGCCCACTGTTATCACCCAGCTTTCAGCAGCAAAAAAAAAGCTGCTGCCTTCAGAGCTGTCTGTTCAGAGAAGTGATAGTTTCCGTGACATGCAAGCAAAGTGTTTCTTGTTATTAGAGCAATCATTTGTTATATTTTTTGAAGTGCATGACGGGACTCATTTGGCATTGAGGCAGTCTTTCAAATACAACCTTTTGCTACGGCTGCTCAGCTTCCATCATAAACCTCAGTAGTATTTATATACTCACTGACACACTTTACTGAATTTGGGTCTAGTGCAGTTCAGGCTTAGCAGAAATGTAATTAAGTTTGTAGCATGATAGACCATGACAGGTTTGAAGATCTTTGCTCTTTAGACTCTTAAATACTTAAAAAAAACTTTCCTGCAGCAGGTACATACCTGGGTCATCTAACACTAACTGTAAAAGAACATGTAGCAGAAAAATACCTAAAATCACCAGGAACTTTAAATTCCATTTCAGCATGAAGTAGATGAGAAAAAGTCAGAAACCTTTGCGTGGTTTCTTTCTGTATTGTTACTGAGACCACTTCTAGTCAGAAAGCTCTTTCCAAAATAATTAACATAGGATACATTTCATCTGATAGTATCTTGTATTGTTTATATCTTGCCGTAATGGGATTTAAATAATGGAATTTGCTTACTGTTAGGCCTTGCTCTCCCTTTGGTCCAGTTTTGCCCTGCAACAGCGATTGTTAATTAAGCTACTGCAATTAGTTAGTGACATTGTAATTCAGAATATGGCTTCATCAATACCATTATTAGAATAATATTTGGCCAATAAGAACTTTGGCTCGAAAAAGTAGTGTTCTTGTGATATTACCTTGCGCATGCAGTATCTACAACCTCCTAAGGTGGGAGGTTTTTATGGGGATTGGATGACCTCAAGTCTCCCACTGGATCACTGATTGTCAGTTTATATTAGAAAGGGAGAATCTGCGCAAAACTTTCCTGTTTACCATGTTGTGTTTGTTTCCTTTCTCAAGAGACTGTATACCTGCCTGACACCCTGGAGTGATCAGAATTCTGCTTCATCATGTGTGAGTCTAATCGGGCCAGTGTCAAGGCAAGAACAGTAATGGTGTTTATGTATCCCTACTTAATAGTATGCAAATGTCAGAATAGAAGGGCACCACATTTTGCTTTCCAGGTTTTGGGGACCTGCCCATTGGCAGAAGTTACCGTTTTGCCTCCCTTCCATCTGTTCATCATCTTTGAGGGAAAGTCTGAGCTACAGTTACTTGGTAGCCATAGAATAGAATTGCATAGTTTTGTCTTAAAACACGGCAGCTGTCTTTCACTGCCTTAAGAAAGAAACCACATTTGTGGGAAGTAGGATATTCAGCACGGAAATGTCTTCTTTATGCTTTAAGGTTTTCATAGTTTCAGTTTCTTAAGTATTTCAGATTATATGTAGTTAAACAGCAAGAAGAACACACAACCCAGCTTTATTTTTAAGCAGTTTAAGAAAACAGACGTGATAAACCTGAGTTACTCACAGGTTCTCCAGATAAACCAGGGTCACCCACATCACCTTTTTCTCCTTTTTTCCCCTTTTCACCTGTAGCTCCTCGATCTCCCTTTAAAACCATGTTGGTAAGCAGACAGAAAGTGTAAGTCAGTTTTTATTACACTTCTCACATTTCTTTCTAGCTGCCTTTGTCGAATTCACCTTCAGCTTCTGACATGACTTAGAAATCTTTGTTAGAGATCATTTAAATCAATTGGTATTTGTGAATTTCGTTAATAACTTGTAGTATTGGCTAAGCATTTTTAATGGGAAAAAATCGCTGAAGCAGTTCGAACTATGAAGCATCTCAAACAAGTACATGCAGACAGAGGGGTTTCATGGGATATTGCATGATGGAAATTATTGTCTGTGTCTGAGAAAAATAAGATAACAATAGGGAAATTGAGAAGAGAGGCAAGGACGTGGTTGCAATGAATAATGGGAATATCACTCTGAGAAACCTTTTGGCTCAGAAAAGGTGTTTGGAATAGCAAACAGATGAATTAGTGCCTCCTGGTTTAATTTTCAGTAGGCTATGGGACTTTGTACAGCCTCTGAGCTGATGTGGTCACATCCAAAAACTGATTCCAACCCACATTTCTCTTTTTCTTAGCATTGATGTAGTCCCCAAATTTTGCATAGTGGGTAGGTAAAAGAAAGGCAGTGATATTAAATCTAATATCTATACTTCTTCTAATTGCAGTAGAAGATAAGCCTCATATGATATTAAAATAAGCAACACTGAAAGAGATGCTGCTATAAAATATTAGAACAATCACTGTGAATGACTGGGGTTTTCCCAAGTCCCCATTCCTTTTTCACAGAATTCATATGCCTTCAATGAGAGCTGACTGTAATGAGCATTTTCAGTATGTTGGCTTTGGTCTAGAACGTTATCTCTGATTTAGATATCATACCTTTTGTCCCAAAAGCCCTTCTCCAGGGGGGCCTCGTGGTCCTGGCATTCCTTGAATTCCTTGTTCCCCCTAATGATAATCCAGGTAGTGATATTAACCCTTTGTAATCATTCATCATGCATTAATTTTAAATGTTCAAAGAGAAAGTGTTTCAAACTGCATTTTAACAAGTGTCTTGAGGCACTTGAGACAATGTAGTAGCTAGCTTATATTTCTCAAATACTTCATCAGTATGTCTACTCTAAAGATATATAATATTGAAAAACCGCATGATCATTATTGGTTCTAATTCTCCTGTTCCCTCCTTCCATCCCATTTTATTCCTTCTCATTCCCCCTTTCTTATTTCTGTCTTTTATGTCTGTCTCATGTGATCTATACTTTGGATAAAAGTATAGGGAAAAATTAGTATTACACATAGATTCAGGATGGAGACTTTCTCTACCATAGGTGGTAGTTCATATAACTACTTCAGATTGTCTCTGTGGGCATGAAAGTTGGGGAAGAAGGAATGGTATTTTTAATTTTTTAAGGCTATCTTTCACTGATAAAAGATGCCCCTGCTTCCTTCTCCTTCAATACACACACCCTTGGGCTTGTTTACAGCACTAGAGACAGAACATACTTTGTAGGTGCTCATGTTATCCTCATTTTCTAGCCTGAGGCTCTCCTCATATAAGAAACAATGTGAAATCTCCTTAACACTCTGATGGTCAGGTTGACCACTCAACACAGGTTAAATATTAAAGACACTGAGTCTTTTTACCTTAATTCCTTGAATACCTTCACCAGGAGGTCCCAGAGAGCCAGGTGGCCCTGGGCGTCCTACGGTTCCCTAGAGAGAAACCCGGCATATGTTAAATACAATATTCATAATAAAAATACACAATAAATTGTTATATCACCATGTAATTTGCTGTCCATCCTCTACCAAATTGATGTCTTTTTCTAAGTAGTGAGGGTAGGATTGCTTTAGCTGACAAAGACTCTTTTTATCCTTTATCAGATTATTAAAATCCAGTTTATACTTCAAAGGAGTCATCGGGGCTTAATGCTCATTGAACATGAATCACCTTGCTGATAGAGATATACATTGCATTGAAGGATAGATTGTATTGGTGGGACATTGGGGACTGAATTAAGATTTAAGAGAGGATTATTATTGTTGTGTTATCTTTCATCACCACTAAGTTTACACAGTAAGACCTATAGACATACATACTAATGTGGCATTGCAAATAAACACTTGTTGCTACTTTATAAGCTAGTTTTTAAAAGAACTCTAGAGAAAATGTTTCAGTTCCATATGTTATTCATAGGAAGGAATCAAAACCCACATAGTAAAATATTAATTTTATACCTATATTGCTATTCCAGTATCCCTGCATGAAATTCTCAGTTTCCTCTTTTGTAAGGATCCTGTGCACATGCCAGTCCTTGGGACTAGCACTGGCTGGGGAAGTGCTTCACCACTTCTTAGCTCTGGACCTAGCCTTCATGCCAATGCGAACTGAATCTCCGGGACCAATAAGCCACATTGTGCAGGTAATACATTATTATGTTGCAAAATCTCTGCATTTGCCCTTGTTCAGTTCATTTACATTTACATTCTAAAACAGTTGTTTTGTATTAATAGACTTCTAAAGCTGAGCTGTAGGAGCATAAGAGTTTCCAGTTTGGGAGGTTTCACAGTGAAAATTGCTTGTTATAGTTACAATTATTTCCAGGCCTTTGTTATGGTGTATATTATAATTACACAAATAATCTTTTTTGCAGGGATTGGTCATCATATTGGTCATTGGATAATTATTGATTTACTTTTTACAGTAAAAAAGAGGAATTAATTCTAGAAGAACTCAACAGTATGCCTGTAGCTGTAACAGTAGTATAGGCAAGACATGATAAAGTGCTTGCTAGGCCATTAATTCTGACCAATGCTAGGTCTGAAGAAATTTCTGCTACTCAATTGCAGCTAATGTCTGCAGGAGCTAAATGTTTTGTCACTGATCTTCACTGCAAGATTGTCACTTTATAATTTATTGTATGCAATAGGAAGAAGGCCATGGTTTATGGCTGGTCACGAGAAACATTTTTGGTTTTCTACAACGTAAAGACACTGTATTCCTTAGTTATCTTATTTGTCGGATTAGTTGTTTCTAGTGAAGAGTGAAGACAGGAAACACGTAGAAGTGTATGTATGATCACACATTTTTATACTACACTTTCTTCTTTTTTTTTTTTTTTTTTTTTTAGAAAATAGACAATGGGAGACATAATTGTTTAAATGGCTTACTTTTGGTCCTGGCAGGCCTTCTCCTGGGGGACCTGGGAGACCAATTGGTCCTCTACTACCGGGATCACCCTGAAAGTCGATACTTTAAAAAATAAGTAGTGAATACCAAAGTTTAATTCATCTCTAGAGTTCTCAGCATCCTTTGTACTCAAATGGGACAAAGAGAGGAGAATTATTGAACAGCATGGTGCAAGTCTAAACAATGCTAATCCATGAATACTGCAGGCAAGACAAGAAAGTTATTGGGGATAAGCAGTGGCTACTGTCAGTGTACAGTCAATTATGCAAGAGTTACATAGGAATTACAATTCGCATATCATAAAATGAACTCCATGTTCCCCAAACCAAAAAAAAAAGTTTTTGCTTGCTGCCTGTCAGTTGAATCAGACTCTATGTTCACATTGGCACTGTTCTAGCTTTTTTCCTATCAGTGCCTTCAGACAGCTAGGGGTTTGAGGTGAGTGGAAAAAAGATGTACGTCCTTTTAAGGGACATTAAGCATATTTGAATAGTTGTAGTCAATCCTTCAATTGCCTGTATAATTCCAGTAATCCTGCAATCAGCATCAGGATGAATTCTGAAGTGAAGCTTGAAGATCTTCTATGGGATCTACCTTTTATATACTGACAAGTATGTTAAAGCGGGATTAAAAAGGTATTCTGACTGTGACCTATGGGTAGGAATTTTATCTGCATGAAGTAGAGTACACACATGCATTTACTCTTCTAGATGTTAATGCCTGTACCTTAGGTCCTGGTAGTCCAACTCCATCTGGGCCTTGTTCACCAGGAATCCCAGGAAGGCCTGGCAAGCCCTGAAATTACATGCACAGACAGAATATTAATTTAATTTACGACTATATTGACTACATGCTTTTGTTAATATTGTAGTATCTTGAATATATTGTCTCTTAGTGGGATCACTGTGGTCTACAATTGGTTAAATTCTACTCTGATAAGCCAGAAGTGGTGTCAGTGGCATTTGCATGTGTGTTGCATGTCTCGCGGGAGGCTTGCATGTGTTTGAAGACAGAGGAGTCTGATCTGGAGATGCAGGTGCGGAAGCAGTTCTGCATTGGATTGCACAAAAATATCAGGAAGTATTGTAAATCTAATTCCAATTTCCATGTTGACATTCATTAATTTTTATTCCTCGATGTGGCAATTGCATGCACTTTTACTGTTGTCTTTAGCACAGATAAATGCTAGTATATCAGCAAACTCCCTGATTCAAGCCAGCAGTCTTCCTGGTACTTCCTCACTGCACAGGCATGTTAACTGCCAGGGCTGGTGGAGCACCCTGTTGAGCAGACTAGGTATGTGAGGCCAGTGCTCTATACATTTGCAAGGAAGGGAGAGGAAGGAGCCTGTTATCTTTGTATCCTTTTTGCAGGGATTGGTCATATCTACTGGTAAAGACCTCTGCAAAGGGCTATAAAGTAGATCAACCAATTCTTTGCCACACCTTCAATAACCTGATGAACAGAACTGAGGACAGTTTGCTCTTCTGGCTCTTTGGACAGTAGTTGCTTTTTTAGTGGTTCTGGAAGGTAGTGTTGCCCTGAGTTCACATCCGTATATATAAAAACAGCTGCTTAGCTGGGCTATATTCTCCTGTTTGGGAATAAATTTTGTATGGTTGTGCAGAAGAGAGTATCCTACATCAAGATATTGAGGGAACTGATTGAAACATCAGTGATATTATAGGAAAAAAAAAGCCCCACTTGGAATATGTTACATTGTGTAATCAGGAGGAGTGGAGGACATGGAAGGTCTTGGACTATTTCAGAGGAAGATTTTTTTTCCTTCTATGCTGAAATGCATTTCCACAGTTGAGGAGCCTTTTTAGGCTTTTAGACCAGCAAATCTTTCCTAGCATGTCAGCCATGGAGGCTAATCATTTTGGTGTAGCACCTATTTGTTCCTAATTCACATTAAAAAAATTGTCTATAAACTTACAGGTGGGCCGGGATAACCATCTCCTTTTGGCCCAAAGGGCCCGGGGGGTCCTGGAAGACCTCGGTCACCCTGTTGAAGGCAGGAAAAACAGCTGAGGTGAAAATGCCAGTACAATTGCTAGCAGGAAATTTTCCATGAAAGTGAAACTTCTTTGGCAAATATACTGTAAGTTGATTTTACCTGTCTGCCTATCTGCTAATGTATTTTACTATGTGAATGATTATTGTAGGTTATTAATCCTGGACTAAAACTGGAATATTTAATAGTGCTGAGGATTTACAGGACCCTTCACTTCGAAGTCACTAATTTGAATCTTTTTCAAGAGGTCTGTCTCTTGTAATTTGTGGCCTACATATAAGAAGGAATGACTTCAGTCGCATTCCTTGTATTTTTATCATGATTACAATTACTCCAACTTCGGGGGAACGAGCCCCAATTGACAGACAGCCAAAAGTCTAGCATGGGAACTGAATTACTCAGTAGCTACTTTACGCAATTCTTATAATTGAAGATAGATAACCTGCTCCAGAGCATTGGGAAAACTCTGTATAGCTTCTGCATGTGCTGTATATTTGTGTGGTGAGACAAAGGATGTAGGGCAGGGGACAACAGTGGTTTGTGTGGCCAATTTAAAAATGTTGTTTTCTATCACAAGGTTGTGTCTGGTTTTGTTGTTCCAGAATTGTATTTTCCTATAATGCTGTGGAACCTCATTAAAGCTATTGAGTATAACAGGAGCTTACTATCGGAGATGTACAATTAAGCTCCTTTCATGGATCCACATGGCCTATCTCAGGAACAGATTTGCCAGGGAAACTAAGAGGACTTTAACCCTCCTAGCCATACTGGATGGTGCAGTGAGTTGCTCAGTTACAACTGGATGGATGATCAAGACTGTGTTTGTCCCTGTAGCTACGCAAAATATGGGCATGCATAACAGTGGCAAGCAAAGGCCCATGCAAAAATAATTAAAAAAAAAAGAGACTGTAAAAGGTTTTACCCTGTACAGCTTAGTGCAGATGTGTGTTTGAGAGTGAAGCAACAGCAAAACCACTAATACTGACAAAGACAGCAAAAAGTGAAGAACATAGTCACAGAAACATGCAGTGTCGCCCAATTGAAAGAGCTTTAGGGGCTCAAGGCTGAGGAAGAGGGACTTGCAACTCTGAGCAAAGGACCTGCTTCCTGTTGGTTGATTCCTGTTTGATTCCCAGAAATAGGACAACATGCAGTTCTTTGAATTAACTGGACTGTGCCAGAAAAGTGATTTCATCATCATCATCTCCTCCTGATGAAAATAAATTTAAGGATCTTGAAACCCACTAACTGATCAAAAAGGGATAGAGATTGTTACATGTTTCTCATGCTTCTTTTACTGTGTTCAGTTCACTCAAAGAACAAGGGATAAGGGCTATACTCAAAAGTACTGTCAAATTCTCTAAGTAAAAAATAAAAGGTGGGGGCGGGATCCTGTTTATTTTCAGAAACACAGGTTTATATGTCCCATGTTTCTTGGTGTTCAGACAAAATCAGCCCTGGAGTGAAGAGCAGCTTACAAAAGTTGAATCTAGGTAACACTGATGCAATACTAGAGAAGTGCTAGAGAGAAGTCCTTAGAGATTAGCTACTTGTTCATGTTCTTCTTCCACTACTTAAGGCATATCCTCACATTGCCAGTTTGGCCCATGTCCTGAGATCTTTTGGAGTCTGTGGATTACCTTGTGTCAAATTAGGAATGAAGCAAAGGGGCCTGGCTGAGAAAAATTAACTGTGCTTAACAGGTAGGCTGTTGTAAGCACATAAATCAGGTGTTCTCTCTGTATTCACTCCTCATCAATTAAAACCAGTCATTTTTGTCCTGGTTGTCTGCCATGTGAAAGCTTATGGTTCATGGAGTCTGGAAGATTGACCATTTGTGGTTTTCTGGCTCTGCAAATCCTTACACTCTGCCAGTGTTGTATGACATACACATTAAGAACTGTGAAACACTTGGCCATCCTAGGCGATTTGCTGTTGCTGCACTGAAATCCTGCCTTATTTTACAGTTCTATCAGAAATTAGTTTACCAATTTAGGAGCTACCTTTGCCCCAGGAAGCCCAAAACCTGGTTCTCCAATTGGTCCAGCAAGACCAGGTAACCCAATGTCACCCTGCAATGAAGAAAATACATACTCTAGTTATGTATTTTATTAAACACCAATCACAGATTGTGTTTTTGGATTTCTGTTACACAAATTTATATATATCAAATGTAATAGCTAATTCTATTTATTGCTACTGCAAGCATTAAACACCAAAAGCAGAGGAAAGAAAAGTATTTTGATATCCAAGGTTATCCAAAACAAAGAAATGAACATAGGTAGGCCACACCTCAAGCTGGCATACAGTTAATACCAGGGCATGGTGGTAACTAGACTGGATACAATCCATAACTCTGTCCATAGGAAAGAAGTTTTAGTTGACCTCATAAGGCTGAAATTATTTACACGAATAACAGCATGGCCTACTTCATAGTTTTTACCCTGTGTTTATAAGCACTAGGAGCTGGAGTGTGGATGTTACCTTTGGTCCAGGCACAGCTCTTCCAGGAGGGCCTGGCATTCCAAGACGTCCTGGCGCACCAGGCTCTCCCTGCAGTGAAGGAAGGAGAGCAAAAATGATGGATTTTTCTGAAAGTGAGCATAAGCATCTCATAGAGAAGACATTTATGCAACAATTTATAATATTCCATTAAAATTCTATTAGAATTTCTAATATTCTATATGGAGTGAAATCTAACTATTTGAAGAACTGATAACAAGCATAGTTCTGATTTCTCAATGGAAATGAGATTCTTCGCAGTCACTGAACAAATATATGTTATTAGAAATGCCTTTCTTAATATATTCGAGACTTGGTCCAGCACATCCAGCACTCAAAACTTCCTGCCCAGCTGTGTAGGTATACTGGTAACATGTATATTTTTCTGTTAGAGTAGATTTTTTTAAATAGTCCTTTCAGTGTACTTGTTTACCCCTTTTTATTTTTCCTCTTATGTGGAAATACATACTCTTATGTGTATAAATAGCAAAAGACTTAATAAGAAACTGGAGGAGAAACCTGGAGTAGCCCTTCTCTCACTTTCAGTGAGTACTGAGTATTTGAATAGAAACTCCAAATCCATAAAAGAATATCAGCCATGAGTCAGTGTAAGGGAAAATAAAGTCCTGTCACACTTGTATATGCCATACACCATACTATCTTCCCAAATATTTCAGCATAAAAATACCAGTATTAGCATTCCTTAACTTTTTCCAAACCGACAGGGAAGCAATATGGTAAATGCAAAGATTTAAAAAAAATACTTCTAGATGTTTATAGGGATCATGGTGTGTCTTGCTAAGAGAAGCCTTAGTTGAACTTCTTTTTTTAATTATTTTTTAAGAAGCAAGTTCATTCCGGGACAGTTGTTTCTGAGATCTAGATGAAAGCACAGCTTTGGGGGGCTATTTTACACACATAACATGGTAATAGACCTACTTTAGCTCCAGCAGGTCCAGGTACTCCTGTTGGTCCTGTTAATCCACGTACTCCTCTCTGACCTTGATCTCCCTACAAAAATGGAGAAGACACATACCAAATAATATTAAGAATGTGTTAACTGAAATTAATTGTAAATATCAGTGAAAGATAGTGAAGTTCTATTTTGTAGCTGGTGCACATGAGCTGTTCCTATTGCCTTCATTGGCAAGTCAGTTAATTCTGCTCAGTAATTGTCCAGTTTTGGATTTGTACAGTTAAAACTACGTACATTTCATCTGAAATTAAAGTAACTGACTTACCAGTGAATACTGTGAAAAAAATAAGAACCAAAAGGAGTCTTAAAGATTGCATCCTTGCAGCTCAAAAATCAAGTTAAGTAATTACATGAAAAAGATACTAAGAGAAATAATCAAAACAGGAAAAGATAGTTCACTCAAAGGTACTTTTTTTTTTATTCAAAGGCAAATAGTAGGGCCAATCAATTGACCACGATGCCCTCTCTGATTGTTCAGCTTATACTTCCGGACAGAAAAAGCTAAGAATAGATAGTGTAAAGTTTGTAAAGGGATAACTGCTATTTAAGCATATTATTAGGCTGTAATAATTAAAACAAAAATGAAACAGCTATGAGTATAGAATCATCCTGAAAAAGTTCCAATACAGTAATTAATTTTATTGCTGCATCATGTCATCTGCATGTATTCTCTACATGGTGGATGCCTTGATTTTCCTTCCTACATTGCCTTTTAGCCCTTCTACCTTCGTGCAATTGTGATACTTAATATTTTTATTTATCTTCTATTGTGACATTTAATCTCTGTATGTCTTGTCCAATGTCTTGGACAACTATTCCAGCAATTTCCAGTGTCTTTATTTCACAGCATTTTACAGATGCTGATATGAGAAACCGGAATTACTTCTCCATCTGTGAATCAGTACAGAAGACTGGTACAAGAGCCAGAACCTAAAAGATCGACCCAGTTATTCCTACTAAGAGAAGTAGTATTCCCAGTTAGGTCTTTGTGAACTTCTTGGACCAGATACTATCACAGGTACTGGAAATTGTGAGCCACTGAACTGTTGTGCTGTCATTTCAAAAAAAAATTTATGAAGAAGATGTCCTGGATGGTCTTTTATTAACTTCGCTATTTTAAAAGTTGTTGTTTTAGGCTGAGGCTGAAATAAACTCTGCAGTTAACCACTTTTAGAAGCACTCATTAACCTGTTCCTTGAGGTACATTTTTTCATTACTTATAATATACCAAAAAAGAGAAGGCTTTGACAAACCTATTCCTGGAACATTACAATTTTGAATGTCACCTTTAGTAAGAAATTCTCACCTTTTCCCCCTGTATTCCAATCCCTGGAGCACCTTCAGGACCTCTAAGACCAGGTAACCCTGGTTCACCCTGGAATAGAAAAATCAAAGCAGCATTTCAGAGTACTGCATAGATATGGCGCAAGATCAACTTGCATATCTTGAATAATCTCATTAAAATCATAGACCTTTTAGAGTCAATGGCAAAACTCCCACTGATGTCAGTGGGCCCAGGATTTTCTTCCTATATTCAGAAGCAACCATTGTAAAACTCTGGGTGGAATGCACGAAGTAGCATGCTTCCTTAGTGATGGCTGAACACTCTGAGTATATATCTTTAAATAGATGGGGTTTCTGATTCTAGAAAAATACCATGATCGGAAGGCTACGAAAGGTTGCCTGTAGCCATTTTAGTGGTTTCCCTTCTGAGTTGCAGGGCATTTGGTGGATTAAAAAAAGCCAACAACTGTAAGCAAGATAAGACAACCCCCCACCCAAAAAAAAAAAGTTTTCCCTAAAAAAGTATGTTTGAAAGAGAATGTTTTTCATTGAAAAATGTGCTACTTTTCCCCTTGTCCATGAACACTCTCTCTTCTAGGTTTTGGTATCAGCACAGGGAGAACAGTAGGAATGCTTGGAGGGAAGCAGGTAGACTGCAGACAGAGATGAACCAACCTTTTGTCCAGGGGCTCCATCTTCTCCTGGAAGACCAGGTAGACCTGCCAGTCCTGAAGGGCCTGGCTCACCCTGACACCAATAAAAAATAAGTCCTTCTATTAAATGCAGACTTGGTACTATCCTTTCTCTGAATCAAGGAAATCTATTTTAAAAAGTTTACTAAACTATATATATTTATAGCAAACATTCATGCATATGAACCCAAATCTTGCCATTTTTTTATAAAGACGACTCTCACGTATCTGGAACTATCCTACCGTCCGATTGTTTGAACTGTGCATTTTATCGACGCAGTTAATATATTAGCTATTAATGCTCCAGCTCATTCTTAAAAAATAATGCCATCATTTCATTAAGTGTCAGCATTTGAAGTAAATATCAGATAGAGCTGGCTGTGACATGATGATTGACATCTTGCTGGTGAATATCAGTGCAAATCTATTAATGGCAGTGGAATTATCATCAGCGTATTTATGTAAGGTTCAAGAGCCTGACCTGGTTTTAGGTGAAATGTGATCATTTGGGGTCAAATGGGTTCACTCAGCATTACCGTATTTTGAGAAATTAGGGAAACAATTAAGAATTTCCTTCCTTTTCCAACCCGTGTCCCAAATCCCTAACAAAAAAGAGCAAAACCAGGACAGTCCTGTGCCTTTCCACTATCACAAAAGTACTTTTTCATCTGTTTCCCTATTTTATGTTAATCTGGCTGTTAATGACATAGGGACTGGTTAATATCTTGGTCACTTCAGCACTAAGACAATCTGGTTACAGCTTCCTCTCCTCCAAGCAAGTGTGCTTTCTGTCTAGTAGCACAGCTTGTTTCCCATCTGAAGGTGTGAGGATGTAGCTGCTGCTCTGTTTACATCCTGTCCTGTGTGAAAAGGGAAGGAGCAGCACAATAACGACGGTTCAGCGCTTTTTTTCACCAGCTCTGGCTATAGCTTAGCTTACGCTGGAGACTGCGCGTTCTGGCAACTGTTTAATATTCTGGATGGTTTTCTGGACAGAGCTGTAGGTGAGCTGTATGCAACACTAACTTGAGCATGGGCCAGGCATGTGGAAATTTGCAGTCACAATAAATGTTACTACTTTTTTACAGAACTGGTGTATTTAAAATGTTCTCATTTCTGGAGGTTAATGAAAGTCTGTGTTAAAAATTTTAAAGACTAAGAACCTAAATTTTATTTCTAAACCTATTTTTAGTGCCTAGAGAAAGGACACTCAGGAAACACAAATTTCAAATCCAAATAAATAAATAAATAAATAAAATAATTCCTCTATTAGCAATGTACCTTAGAACCAGGTTCTCCAATACCTCTTTCTCCTGGCACTCCAGTCTCTCCTGGCAAGCCTTGTTCACCCTGAAGTAGAAATTATTTTTTAACAGCGTTATCATGGAAAAATATAAAAGCATATTCTTGATTGCTTACGTTTAAAGAAAGATTAAGGTGATATTGTCTTTAGTATGATGTGTTAAATCCTTGGTCACAAAGATTAGGAATCTGCAGCATGTTTTGAGCTGTCACCAGAAAGTTGTTGGTAGAAATGATTAATGCTGTAAATCTATAATTATATGTCCTTGTGAATGTTTCCCGCCAAAGTAGCTGGTATTTCAGGAGCATATCTGACATCCACAAACAATTCACTCTTCTCTTTCTTTTTACCAGTGGTAAAGCATATCCCTGCACAATCACTTAAAACGTAAGATGTAATCTCTGATGCTGCAAAATACTTTACCTGGCATGGACCCTTGACCCACTTACACCTTTAGTTCCTTTATATTATGCTTTAATAGCCTTCAGTCATTCAGAACTTTATCTGTCACCTCTTTCAGGAAATCACTTTAAATCTCTATTCCAAACACTTCAAGAGTGACATCTTTCATTAACAGTTCTGTATTTTGCGAATCAGTCAAGGGTAAATTATTTGGGCAGTTTTCCTTCAGCAAAGGTAGTCTGCATTATACCTTGGACCATTCTTATCTGCTAGATACAGTAAATACACAAAGTCAGGTGGGACAACAGGCAGCAGAAGTAACAAGGAAGGCAGCTAGTCTGTAAAGTATGTATGTATTTTTCTGGAATGGAAACAGTACAGTGAGGATAAAAGATGATATTGAAATTTTGGTGTTCTCCAGAACACCAACAGTTCTCCAAAACTTGTTAAGTGCACCTGCACCTGATATGATGAAACTGCAAGTTCAAGGCAGACAACCCTTTCTATGGAAACGTATTGGACAAAGTGCAGTTCACTGTCTGATATGTAGTACCTCAAAGGTTCTGTGGTGACCCAAGCCAAAACCTAAATGGATAGCTACGGCATTGGTTTATCAAGGCTTTTCAGTGGAGTAGGATCTGCTGTACAGTTTAATAATATTAATAAAGAAAATAATTTCCTGCAGCTATGTCAATACTTAGATTGGCATCCAGCACTTTAATAAGCATAAGGATAGAGACAGACCATTTCTTTATCAGGAAACATAACAGTAAAAACAGCACAGTAGCTTTTCAGAAAATTCCCTAACCTTTGGTCCAGGTAGTCCCTGTCCTGGTAGCCCTCTAGAGCCGGGTGGTCCTTTTGGGCCCTCCACTCCCTGAAAAGATTAGTTAAGTAATTATTAAAAATAAAATATTCTCTGTTACTACACATTTAAGTGCAGGGTGAGGGAGAAGTGAAAACTGCACCTTCTCTCCTTGAATTCCAATTCCAGGTAATCCAATTGGCCCAGGTAAACCAGGAGGACCAAATTCACCCTGGCAAACAAAGTACAATCGCTTAGTTGTGTAAAGATACAGAAACAATCTGGGACAGCTCCTGTGCTAGTACATGTTCACTTAACCTCTCTTAAGTCAGTGAAGCTGGGGATCTGACCTTCTGTCTTTCATATATGCATTTATTCTCTGCTGGTTCAGTTGCAAACAACTGCTAGTCTCTTTTTCCCTTTCTAAACCTTAACTTTCCCACAGAATCAGATGCTTTTTGTAACATTTCCTATTTTACTATGAAGAGATGTTAAAATAGGTTGGGAGAGTTTATTGTGCATAAATCTCTACAAAATACTTTATTATCCAGGGCCTATTGTGGGTTCCTTGCTTCTTTACACCTTTTATAGTGAATATTAACCCTGTGTTCCCTGTATTATGTAGATCTATTGGCACTTTGTTAATCCCCTGGTGTATTTACTGCTCACCTTTTCACCTTTTATGCTGATGCCTGGAAGTCCACGAGGGCCTTTTGGTCCCTCAAAACCACGGTCTCCCTACATGAAAAAATAATATGTTGTTAACTGTAGAAACACACAGCTGTTCTCTCTGAAGTAACTAGAGACACTGTTTGCTCTGTCATCATGAAAACCAACACAAGAAGGACCAGAAAGTAGCTCCTGGATCTGTTTTCCAGGATACCAAAGAGGTCATCTTTTCAAATGAGCTTGCTCTGCAGTTTGAAATTGCTGATGAAAGAACTGAACAAGCTTCTTTTTATCTTTCTGCCCACCTCGATTGCTTAAGGTCCTGTCCTGCTTCCCCTCAAATCAATGGCAAAACCACAACTGATTTCAGTGTCAGCAGGGCTGAGTAATGAGACTAACTGAAAGCTGAATTCTGCTTATTTGTCTCATGGGTTAACCTCATTAAAGTGTGGCAATAAGGATCTGGCTCTCACTAAGAATTTTGCCAGAATAAAGACCAGGCCAAACTGTATTGTTGTAGAAGTCTATTTGTAAATGTCGTTGTCTATCTAAATGTTTATTTACAAAACAGTGGTCTTGGGGAAAATGCAGGTTACTAATAAGGACGCAAATATTGTGCTTTCTTGTACTTCTGTTAATAAAACACGTAGAGACAGATCTTTAGCTTGTATAAATTGTCACAGAATCACCCAAGGCGATAAAGTTATGCCTCAGACAGGTCTTTTCTCTCCCTAGTAACCAATTCTATCATTGTAACTTTGACTGAAATACAGTATGTGAATTTCTGTTTACAATAACATTCTTTACTCCTGATGCTTTAGAACACCTGCCTTCATTTTCATTTTTACTGAACTGTGAGCTTGTAGTAAAAATGTTCTGAAGAAAGCAACTGTAAAATTTGCTTTAGATTAACATATCACCTATTTAAAAAGTGTTTAAAACCAGCAAGCTGACATACTTGGCAGTCGTAAATAGGATTAGAGATATGTATAGACTCTGTTGATACATGCTTGGCTCCAGGTCAGACTTGGCAGTAAAAAATAGTGTATTTTTTATAGAATCCAGAGTTCCAATAATGCTGGCAGAATTCCACTTCGATTATTTTATTTTGCCTATCTCAATAGCTCAATAGTTTTGGTTAGATTATGCATTCTTCTGTACTTGTTCCCACTGTGCATTGTTGCTGTGCTTTACTTATTAATTGTAGTGTTTCCTCCCACATGAATTGGTATTTCAGTGGCAATGGAGTGATTTCTAAATGCACTTTCTTCACATAGTTTTTCTGTTTGTTTTCATGCATGAGATCTGCTAAACAAATACAAGCCATCAACCATGAGGTTAGATAATTTATATAATTAATCATAAAATATATACTGGATGTTTGAAGATATTCTGTTGCTAGCAGCAGTCAAATTTAAACCTAGCTGACTATAGTATTGTGCTAAGCAAAAATCCTAAGATTTTTAGTAAAGGGACAGTTGGGGCCTGCATCTGCAAAACAATTTTTCATTGTTTTCCCAATAAAAATTGCCTTCGTGCATGCATAAAAATGAGTGAACCATTTAGATATTTATTTAGCTCATGTACAAGCTATGTCACTTTGTTAGTGTAACCAAAGGTCAAAGTGACAACTCAGCCTGGGAGTTGGTTTTCAGCGGGCAGCAAAAGGAGCTAGCAGTGGGTCTAGTGAGTGCATCCATGTAGGTGCAACTACTACTGTCATTACTTCCACTGGATCTGAAAATTAGTAATAGCAGCTTTCTGTTCCCACAAACTGAATTCAGACTTCTGCTAAAATGCATAAGCCAGTGGCTGAGGTATTTAAGAAGCTTAGAAGCCTGTCTTTAGTGACAGCAAAGATCTCTATATATAGGGATTTAGAAAAAAAGCAACAACGAAAAGGTAAATTTTTCATCTAGGAATCACTTTTTTAACATTTTATTTGAAGTCAGATGCTCAAGGCTGTTTTAAAATTATAGCTGGAACTCTTTCCAGGCTTAGATCCCACAAATCAAGCATCAGGTGAATTAAATACCAGCTTTACAGCCTCCAAAGGCTAGCTGTGCCTAGAAGTCATGTTTGTACTAACTGAATGCTACTAAAATATATTGGTTAATTGATGCCAAATTTTAATATTAATTTACAAGCTACTTTCTCAGATTCCCGTGTCTGCTATGGACTTGTTTTGGCATGCACTCATTTAACGGTGCTGCTCTGGTCTTAAAACCCTTCGACTGCTGTACCTTTGCTCCTGGAAGCCCTTCTCCTGGTGAACCTCTTTCTCCTTGAACACCTTGTGGTCCTTGAGGCCCCTGTTAACATAAGTTTAAAATGGCCTAGAATATGTATTAATCACTCAAATCAACAGCAGCATGTTCTATGTCATTGTCGGTTTTAAGCATGACTGTCTTTAAATGTTGGTGTAGTTATAACCTGTTAAAAATAATACAGTAATACGATATTTACAGTGAATAAATGATGAGCATTCTGGCCTGCAGCAATAACAAGGCAGACAGTTTTACTTTTCTGGTTACTTATGAATCACAGGTTATATAGCTGAAATTCCTATTCCTTATACTTTTGAAATCTTCACTCCCTAAACTTTAGTTTGGTTTACAAATTTTTACTAATCCTTATTAATGTATTGGTATAATCATGAGAGACAGGGAGAACCAGATTAAAGACCATGCAGAGTAGTACGGAAGATGTAACTGTAGAGAGATTTGACTGTAATTGGTGAAGAGAATAACAGCATGCCTTTCTCTCTTTGAAAGCAGATCTGATAGGAACACAAGGGGCAAGTAAGACAATTAAAACCTTTCACTAAATGGGAGTCCAAAACCTGTGCATATTGAGTCTGCTTCACAGTGTTTTCCCGCATCTGTTTATTTTTCCTCTGATTTATTCCTTGAGATTACACACACATCACAGAATGCTGGTAGATTTGGCTCTGCATAGCCTAAATACACTTCTGCTTCTTCTGCATAGAGCTTTAGAATTATGCCTAGTTCTTAGGTAAAGATAATTACACTACAGTCAGCCATTAACAGAAAACTCTTTTGAAGTTTGAACTCTCTTTAAAGTAAATTTAAAAAACACCTTTTAACTTTTTTTTTAAATCAGAATCTCTTGTTATACCAGTACAGCTGTTGTGGCCAACAAAGATGCACATCACAGGCGCCTCTTCCACCCCAAAGTGGCTCTTTTTTCTATGCTGTTACTGAAGAGACTCAGGAAGCATTACTGCCCCATTTTGACTGACTGTCACCGCTGGCCTTACTAGTAATGCTCTTTTCTTTGGGCTCTTCAATGAGAACTCACTCCTCTCCAGTAGTGTATTTTCAAGCAGGTTTGAAATCAGTCAGTTACCAAACCATCCTTCTGTTTTTCATGGGAGCACCTCTTTTGAAATGATTATTACAAGTCTCTCCTTGTCAATGGGGAAAAGCTACTTGTGAAAAAACTGCACAAAATATCCCCTGTGGTTGCACTAGGGCTCTTTCATCCAGGTGATGAGAAATGAATTTGAGTCTGCTGTATTGTAAATAGTTCAGTAAAATGTGCTGTCTGACACTTTGAAAAAAAGCGACCATAAAATTGGCATACTGATTTTCTGAATCACCACAAAGAGGTTGAGTTTACAACTACCAGGAGGAGGAAGGGAAGGAAAAGAAGGAAAAGACTTCAGAGCCAAACCTACTATAAATTCTGAAAGTTAAACTTTTTTTAATTTCTCCCTCTGTTATCTCCAGTAAAGGTAATACTGGTCAAATTGTTACCTGGGACCACTTATGCAATCTGAATGTCTTTATGGAGGTTGTTTAGGTGTGACTGTTTCTAGTGTTACAGTGGTTGAAATGGAGTCTTTCCCTCGAAGCCATGCTGATGTTCATGTTCTAATGATACTGAAAAGCAGTCAACTTCAAAGTTACCGTATGTGGATTTGAATCTGTCAGGGGACAGATTTATTTAAATATTTATGTGGTTTTGCATAAGGTGTTATTTTTTCATAGCTGTTTTGGAGACTAAGATAATTAGAAAAGTTAAGGAATTCGAAACATTTCCAGTTTGTTGAGGGAAATGAAAGTCAGACAACGTAGTATGTATGAGAGAGAGAACTAGTGGAAGAAAGAAAAGAGATGGTATCATTTAACACACATATATCCCTTTTAACAGGGAAGCACTGAGAATTTTTCCCTTCTGACCTGCTTCTCTCTCACCAAATAAAAAATAGACATACCATAAGTCCTGGCTCACCAACTCCGGGTGGGCCAACAGGGCCCGGTCTTCCTGTCAAACCGGTGTCACCCTTCAAACAAAAGTGTATTTTGAAAATGCCTGATTTAGGTATTTGTATGTGTGCAGCATATAACATCTCATCAGATGTTCTGTACTTGAAATACTTGATGTAGGAGAATACAGGAATGGCAGAGAAAATCTGAGTGTCCTCAGAATCATACAGCATGCAAGGCCCAACAGGCATTGAACTGGTGCAGTTTCGCAGCATTAGGGGACAGCCTCAATTCTGCATTTGAGAGAAGACAATACTGAATCTAAACAGTTAATTATGCCCATCATATTCCTAGTACATTATGTATCACTTATTGTCCTTTTCCAAGAAGTCAGTATTTCTGTCATAGTGTTTCTGTTTTCTTTATGCCAGTCATCCAAAGCAACAAGCCTGTTTTTCACAGGATAATTTTTGTTTAAGACTATGTATGCATTTTTACTCAGCCATACACTGCTTGGATTGAGTTATGTCAAGTGTAAGAACTACTGTAAAAAAAGTCCTTTAAAGTACATACTTAAATTGTACTTTTTTCTTCCAAACAGTTTTGATCAACATAGAAAATACCTTTCCAATACCATAAAAACAGCATTTGGGGGCTTGAAGTTTCTCATGTACTAGCAAGTACATTATCTCAGCTGTCTTGGACTTCGTTCTTATCCTACAATACATGTAATATAGAAGACGAGAGATGCTTGTACCTTTGGGCCTGGCAGTCCTATTCCAGTCTCTCCAGGCAAGCCAGGTGGCCCAGGGAGACCTCTTTCACCCTTTTCAAAGAATGAAAAAAGAAACAATTCTGCTTATAAATTGGTGTCTAGGGAAATCAGTTTAACTTTGTTTGTAAGTTCATTTTTTGTATATCCTGAATTTCAGCCCATTGGAATTGTCTTACACAGTACTTCATCTGTTCACCCTTTCAGTGCTTCAAAATTCCCTTTATTAAGAGTGTAGATATTTCCTGTGCAAAGTGATACCAGATTAAACAAAAGGAAAAATATTTCGTTTCATGTGGGATATGAGTTTTGACACTCAACTGCTCTATGCCTCACTGTTGGCCAGCAGGCACTCTAAATATGGTGCAAAGGAGATATCAAGAGAGATATCAGAAGAGATAATGTCCTTCATAAACTTATTTTAAAGTTTTTCTCCACAAGAAAATTATTTTCAGTAGCTGAAGAACCCATTAGCCTTGGCTGAATGACTCAGTTTAAGGTTTTTCTGAGAAGCAAAGTCTAACTATGGTCTTTTTTAATGAAGTTAAAACAGTTCCCATAACTGTCTATAATACCCAGTGATATCTGCATCTTCCATTAAACTACTATGATAAAGATATCAAGTCATCACAGAACCACAGAATGAAGTAATCTCCATTAGTATACCTGGAATTTACAATGGAGTAGAGTGAGAAGTAAACCCAGCAAATCTTAAGGATTTAATAAATGTAAATCATATGTTTTTCAAACAAACAAACAAACAAAAAATATTTTATGTTTACAGAAGGGACTGGATCTTGCAGTGAAGCACTGGGTGATTTCTGTGGCCCACCTTCACAGTGCCCATTGCAAGATTGTCCTGAATCATACTCATCCTTGTGATTTTGATATCTTCTGCTGAGCATCAGTAAACAGTGGGACTACTAATTTTGAGCTATAGAATTCTTCCTGAGAATGTACAGTTTCAAGAGAAGAGTTTGTTTGAGATCCCAAACAGAATTCTTACTTGACACTTAGGGAAAAAAATAGTTTTAAATTGAAAACTGAAATAATGCAATGCTACACTGCTGCTAAGTAATATTCTGTGATGCTGCCATATTTTCATTTTAACTGTTTGTGAGAAAAGATTGGAGTGTGATTTGGACCTGAATCCAATACAAAGAGCAAATGAAAACCTTTCTTAGGAACCTTGTAGAATACAAAGAGTGTGTGATTTGCTAGCAATGTCATATTAAACTGCATCCCCTACAAGAAGGGTATGGGGTATAAGGATAAAAGCATTATTGTTGTGAGGCTGTATTAATATCTTTTTACATCACGAAAGAGAAGAAATAATACAGTTCTTGCCTTTGATCCTTGCAGGCCTTCAGGCCCTTGATCTCCAGATTGTCCTTGTGGACCCTATTAAAACAGGAGTGGTTTTAATGAGACTTTTCAAGCTTTCAGAACAATGGCAGCTTGAAAAACAATCTCTAATTTGCTGTAGTCTGCATGAAAATATGATTTACAAACATTTCAGAACTGAAGCTTTGCTTTCCGATGCATATATAGATTCAGCTGCTCAACTCAGTTGGAGCTGGGTCTGGTAACCAGGGGAGACCCGGTTAATTTGGCTCTCCCTTTATTTGAATACAGTTAAAGGTAATTGTAGTCAAGATTTACTGAAACAACTATGATGGGCTAAGCTTCTTGGCCTTCAGTCCAAGAGTATTGGGATGAAAAGAGACTGGTGTTTCCATGTACTTCTGTGAGATAATGAAATAGTTAAGACACTGAACAGGAAATGAGTGATTTTGTTTTTTATGCAACTGTATTTGCTGTGGTCTTTGAGACTGAATGAATTATAAGGATGATTTATTTGTCTAGACTGCTCCTCCAAATTCTTGTTAATTTTGCTGTTTAAGAAAATAGATTTTGGATGCCTTGAACTCAGTGACTCAAACATTCTATGATGATTGTGGTATGATATCATTTCAGAGCTTTGAATCCCAGGGAACCAGGTATTGTTGTTTTTATGGTTTCTTTCCTTTTTTTTTTTTTTTTTTACCTGTAGCCCTCTTGTTCCTCTGGGGCCTACTGGACCTTCAGGACCCTGAAAGGCAAGTGAAAAAAAGGATACATTTATGTGTATTTAGATTTGGTCAAAAACACTTAGATAACTTTTTACTAAGGTATCTTACTTAGATATCTTTACATTAAAATAAAAAATAAAATCAAGAGAAGCTCAGCAGCCAGCAAGTATTGAATAAATATTTTTAAAATGTACTGTGGTAATCAGAATATAGAGTAAGAATGAACAGAGTGAATTATCAAGGACCAGTAATCCAGGATTAAACTGTTTGTTTCATTTAAAATATTCACAGCAATTATACACCAAATCTTAAAGATCGATGTTAGAAACCTTGATTTCATTTTCACCTCTCATTCCCTTTGCTTACTACTTCAAGCCTTCTGCCTCTGTTAAAGTCAAGTAGAGTTTTACCATTGTTATAAACAGGTTTAGGCTTGTGCCTTAAGAGGAATCACATGAAAATATAGAAGGAGCTGAGAAAGTTACTGAAAATGATATCCTTGCTCACTTCATTTTTTAAAACTGTCAGTTGTTAATTTCCTTCAGCCTTAGAATTAATATTTGCCTTAAATCTATCACCATGGTTGTTATTCAGGAAACTGTAGTTTTTCTGTATTTTAACTGTGTGTCCTGAAAGCATAACAACTTTGTGGCTACTTACTCTGTCTCCTTTTATCCCTGGGATTCCACATTCACCTCTTTCTCCCTGGAAAGGAACGGGAATAAATATTTATGAGGTATATTGAACATATAATTCTTCGGGTGCTTTAGTTGAAAACACTTTATTCATGACATATTACAGCAATTGTGCTGTAAGTTTATTGGGGAAGGGACATATCTTCTATTAGAGCTTGTGCAGCAGGTGGTAAGATGATGTTATTGTTCATTACTAGTATTTATAATAAAAATTGCACTATACCTAATAAATAATAATAACATCAAATATCTATATGTAAGCAGAAGTTCTGACTAAAAGTAGTACCTTCTCGCCTTTATATCCAGATTTTCCCTGGGAAAATAAAAAAGCAAAGCACATTGTGAGGATATATAACACAAATGTAAGAATGTGAGTATTGGCACTATTAACATTCTACTCTCTCTAGAAAAACAGCATTTCAGGTTATAATGAACAATTAGGTAGAAAAGGTGATCTCTGATAAACATGGCAATATGACTCTAAATACTGCACCTACTGGTCATGATAGATGCTGTCGTATGTGTGAACAAATCTTATGAAAGTGTCATTTTAGACTGGGATTTTGATGATGTAAAAGCAGATCAACTAGAGTTCATATTTCCATCTTAGTGAGAAACATGCTAAAATAAGAAAGCAAGAAAATATCACTAATTAAAAATTTACTGTAAAATAAGAAAATACAAAGTAGAGTGATACATATGTGAATGAATTCAGAGTTAAGCACCAAGAGGCTGATCCTACAGTTACTTCCTATATGTATTTCATTCAACATTTTCATTGCTATTACACACTGGATCCTTTATTTGCCAGATGAAAAATTTAAACTGATCCATAAAGATGCAGGCAGAGTGTCAATTTCTGTACTGTTCTTAGATTATCAGAGCTTTTCACACTTCTTAGGAGGGACTATGCATTATTAGTATTTTCTAGATCACTCTTATAAGAAGGAATTATTCCCTTTCTTTAAGCAATGATAATGTTTTCAGTTCTTCTAGTGTTAATGAATCATTAGCTGGTGAACCAGAATTGAAATTTGCTATTATAATTAAAAAAAAAAAAAAGAAGTGGTGTTTTGCCTTGAAGGAACACTGCTCATTGGAGAAGAAGGGGAAAAAAATCTTCTTACCTCTATTCCATCTCGTCCTGGGATTCCATTAAGACCTGGCTCCCCCTATGAATAATCCAACATCAAGATCAGTGAAATAAGGATAAGACAGTATTGTCCTGATTATCTGAGTAGATATCTCAGTGCAATATAGGAAGCATACGAGCTCCCTCTTTTTACACTGATGATTTTATACGTTAGATATAAGATTTTAATTTGTGAAGAATCTTAGTCTTTACTACAGCAAATGGGGTAGATGAAATTTAAGAAATTCACAGGTGGAAAGTACATGGGCACTATTAGGATAGTCTTTCCATATTAATGAAGTACCAAATCTTTCTCCTAAATCTGAAAAATCACATCACCTTTGCTCCTTTCAGGCCTGGAGCTCCATCATCCCCAGTGCGACCCTTTTTACCCTGAAAACAACAAAATAAAATTCTTATAATACATGTTAGTCAAATAATTTTATTTTACAATATATACACTGTTTTTATATATTTAGGATATTTGCTTCCTATAGATTTATTCGAAAAAATCTCCGCGTTTACCATAACCTTGAAATTGAATTTCTGGGAGCAGCAGAACCAACTCAATAGGCAGCCATTTTTCTCTTTTGTCTTTGTTGTAAAAAAAAATTGTTCAGGTCTCCTCTGAAGAAGAGAGGTGGTCAGATGTCTTTGTAGCTACCCAGCTTGCCAAGTGGGTGTTTTGTTTTCTTTTGAACTCTTTGAGGTGTATGCTTTTGTTTAAGAGGTACTTGCACTCTCCAAGTAAAGACATGGAATAATAACCCAAACAAAAATACTGTTTGCACACAAGAGGCTACATTTTCAATTAAAGTGTGATGTACTGTGCAGGATAAAACCAGTGTGTATTTCTGTTTATGTATGTATAGGATGTTCAGGTCAAAAGGATGAGGATGGGTGGATCTCTAGGGTTCTGTTTCAAACTCTTGACGCTGTCCCTTTACCTTAAGCAAGGGCTATAAGGTACTAAGGTGCTTTAGTTCAATGTTAGGGATATAATATCAGACCATTCAACTCCGAGAGTTCTTTTTGAAACATAAAACCTGTAGTTTAGATCACCAAACCTTGTATGAAGCAATCCCCTAGATTTGCTTAGGGGTTCTAGTTGTAAGACTATTCTGAAAGAAGTCCAGTCTATTTTACCCACTTTACAAGTCTCTTGTCTCAATTGTTCCTAATGCTTCAGGCTCTTGTTCTCTTGCTTTCAGAGAGCTTTTCAGATATTAATGTTTGATTTGGGGCTAGTTAGATCCACCTGGTCTGGTTGTCTGATTGTAACAGGTGAATTATTGTTCCACAGTTGGTCCTTCCTGCCTTTTAAACTGCTGTGGCTAAAAGGAGAGCCTCACCACATCACACTGTTCTTTTTTCAGAGAGAGCATCTCATGGCATTCTCAGGTCTCTCTGTGCATTTCCTACTCGTGTAACATTTCCATGCAATGTAACTCTGGAGGACTATGCATTGAACCTTGAACTTTTGTTGTCTCAGGATGTGTGTTCAAATAATATCCTAAAAAAACTCCAACAATGAAATAAATCTTGATTTATACTGTATATCAGTTATTTGAGAAATGACAGCTACTTACAGCAGGGCCGGGAAGGCCTCTTTCCCCCTTCTCACAGTTACATGTGGCAGCCTGGGGACACTTTGAATGAAAATAGGCCAAATGAGCACATTTTAATAGAAGAGAGAGAAAACGCATGAACATTGCTTTTAAGTTACTGTATGGCTAGTCTGAGTACACCAGTAATGACCAGAAGGCAGTTATATTTACATGTTTTACAGAAATCTTTTAACTGTCACTCATTTTACCACTCATCAGGAATGTGGCCTCCTACACTCCATCCAAAAATCCGTTATCATTCCTACTCCTGAAATTTCAATCATCTCAATAATGGCTTTACCTCCAAACTCTTCACAGGGTCGGTTTATTGGTATGCTGTGTCTATGATTGTAGATTTGTTTTGATTACTAGTCACTGTAGAGATAGCCAAGACAATGGGGTAAGAAAACATCTTGCATCCTTTTTCCACTTTACTCCACTATATGTAAGATAGATCGTAGTTTAGCTCTAGCTTGATCTATAAATACGTTATGGATGTATACTTTTATCTAGTTAGTGCAATTCATTATAATAGTTTCTAATCTTTCTTTTTCTTCTGTCATCTCTACCGTCATGTGTCCCAGTCAGACATCATTGTGGTATGTAGTTATGTGATTTTTAGGATCTTTTTGAAACTTTAAAACCATTACATAATACAGAATTATTACAGATACTGGGGTTATTTTTTGAGGAGGAATAAGGAATGTTGTTTTTATTTTTGGTTTTATTATTTATTAAACCTCCACTCAGCTTGAAGATGTCTAGAAGTGAAGGGTTTAAATATCATTCTTATCTGAATATCCCAATTAGTAACAATATGTTTTCCAAGGATAACATTGAATGTCTTACTACTTCAGGATTTATTTTGGCAGAGAAAAATCAACATGCCAGTGGAAATGAGTGAAATATAAAATGTGTCAAGTTTTGCAAACACTCATTTAGCAGTTTCCTTGAGCTGCTCATCAGTAACAGTCTTTGCCTGAGATAACTGTACCTTAAGTAGGACTAACATCTTTAAAAGGAAAGCTAACTTTATTGCCCCCAAAATGGCAGCCAGACCTATCAATACCTGCAGTCAGGGTGACACAGTGTGGACAAACTGGAAAAGCGCAATGGTGGAGCTTTGTTCAAGTTCCTTCCCTTTTTTTAACTCTATTACATAGGAGGAGCGTTAAGGGCTAGAACTGCACCACATTCAGCTGTGTGTCATGTTTTCTTATCCACTGAGTCTGTTGGATGACATGCCGAGACATATCAGCGAATTCTTGTTAACCTGAATACTCACACATTGTTCTTTTTCAACTTTGAAAATAAGGAGGGAAAGTAAATGACATTAGGATAGCAAATTAAAGTTCTGTCCTGCAAATACAAAAGCATGTTTTACTTGAAGGCAATCCCATTAAACTCAGTGTTTAACTAACTTCCTGAGCTATCAGTTTTCTTGAATTATGTTTCCATGTAATTGTAAACGCCTATATTAAGCACTAGCTCTGTACAGGGAAAAAAAATACTTACCTCTTCCTCCAACAGATCTTTCTGTAAAGACAGATATTCAAAACATTAGAAACTTAAAGTCATAATCCAGCTCTATAGGAAGGACACTGAAAGATGTTAAAATAAATTGTTTCAGCAGCTAGTTAATTAAATTATGCAATTAAAATATTAACTAACATTAATTAAGCTTTAATTTCTGAGAAACATTCTAGCGATCTCTCCATTCTAAAAAATAATTTTTAAAATTTCAATTCCTATTATAGATTGTTGACTGCACAAATCACTGACTCTCCTCATCCAGCCATAATTTGCTAAAATTACAATGGTAAACAGACCTAAACCAACATAGTTAGCTAGGTATATGGGAACAATGCACCCAGCAACTACACTGTTTCCAAAGTGCTGAACAGCAGCAGCTCTCTAGTAGGGGTGAATGATACATACTCTACACTTGAGAAAATCAGAAGCTCTTCTATGCATACTGTTAGGCACACACAAAATGAGAACAGTGAGAACACCTCAGAAAAGATTTGACTTTGACAGTGATTACATGAAGTTACCATCGTCGAATTAGCTCTGTTATTTTTTAGAACACCTCTACAGCTGAAACACCCACATACAATGCATTCCTCCCACTTTTCGCAACTGATGTAGTCCCTTGAGAGGACATAAATGTGTTGATAAGCAGTAGTGCAATACACATCTCTAAAATTCAGATGTATGCACATATGATTATGCCAAAGCCATTATTTAAACCAGACAGCAGCTGTGTTCTCAAAAGAAGGCACCTGAGGATAGCTGCCTGTTTGGAACAGGTAAAATAAAGTGTGTTTAGTCACTTGAGGGGTGGTTGCTGTGATACAGAAAGCAATGGTAATACCAGAGAAGATGGGAAGGGTGATATGCAGGGAAACCAATGCAGAGTGGCAGGCTGTCAAAGTGAAGGACAGACAGACAGGAAGGCCAGCTTGTGTACATGCTCTAGGCCTGGATGAGATCACTTAGGTGTCAGTTTCACTGCAGAAGTCTCCTGGTTGTTATTCATATTTCTATTTTATATCTCTGTGCATGCTCAGATCAGGACTTCATCCACAGCTTGTGTCACCAGATTTATAGGCTAGAGGATGGCTCTATTCTCCATACTTGGCAGGGAATATTTTTTATAAATTAACTTCACATGCAGAAGAGAGGCACCCAAGCAAAACTTCAAGTTCAATTTACACAATTCCTCTTGATTATGTGGTAGGTTTTCCATTGAAATTTAAAGATGTCTATGGCCAAGTTCAGATTTTATCTAAACTGACATATCTCCATTAAGGTCTACAAATTTATTTTCACATCTGCAAGAGCTGCATCTTTTTTGGTAAAAAAGGCAATGTCACATTCCTACTTGCTACAGAAGAAAGCACTAGGATGTCAAAAATTGGTTGTTTTTTTAAGAAAGGAGGTTTAAAATACCTTTCTTAGGAGGAAAAACAGAGATAAAAATAACTTCACAACAGGTCTCTTTAAGTCTAATTCAGTTTCCAACTTCAAATATTTTGGCTGGCAAGATCTGAATGGTGGGGAGAGAAAGGAAACCTGTTACTTTGGCACAGTGGTCTTACTAATAAGTGGGCCGCTTTAACATGTAAAAAGTACAGGTTTCTTCAATAGCATAAGCGTTTCAAAATATTGGAAATAAGACCATTTTTTACATATGTTCCTATAACTATTTCAAATTCTTTCTCATACATACCATTTCTTTGAGAACCTTCTCCACAGTTTCTTTCTCCTGGAGGTTGAAAACGAACCTGGATGCTGGGACGCTGGCCAGGAGACGGAGCTTGGCAGCATTGCTAACCTCCTCAGCCACTCTGGTCATTCCCATTGTGAAAAATACAATTCCTTGGTGTTTAGCATCAGCTGTAGCTGCAAAAATATCTGGGTTTCTTGGATGGTCCACTCCATCAGTGAAGAGCACGGCTACTTTCACACTACCCGGAGTCCCTTCAGTTATGTAGAGTTGTGTGAGGTTAGTTATAGCGTAAGTTGTGTAGGTGCCATGGCCTATGTAGGTGATGGGAGCAAGGTGGGATTTGAATGCTTCAGGACCTTTCCAGTCATGGAAAGTTTGCTCTATGAAAACAGTGCTGCTGTACTGAAGTAAGGCCATCCTCCAGCTAAGGGTACGTCCAGAACTAAGTTGCAGACTTTTCATTCTGTCTACTGTTTCCAGTACAAATTTTTTCTGCTGTTCATGATTATAGTACTTGGCACTTTCAGAGCTGTCCAGTAAAAAAGCAATTTCCACAATGCAGTCTTCATCTAGAATAAATAGGTAGGTAGGTGAGTGGAGTGATTTCATACTAAATCTCATTCTACCCTTACTCTTACATGTATTTTCGGCTTCAAAAGTGGGAGTGCAATTATGGAAATTTTTTAAAACATCTATGATCACAAGTGTGAGACCCTCATGAAGATAGAGCATGTAGAGGCTGAGGAATTTGCTCCAGAACAGATGCCCCAAGGAATAAGAAACTAAAGGTGAGGTGATGTCATGTAGTATGAAATGAGGAATGTTGTAGTGGCCTTACACATTCATTGTCCCCTTGCCTGGTACTTCACTGGATATCCTACCAGGATGAGGACTGGGAAGGTAGAAGTCATTTACAGGAAAATGAGTCTTACTGAATAAGACACTGGAATGTGATTTGACAGAGCTAAATTTTGTCCCTGGTGCTGACACTTGCATCCAGTGACATAAAAGTTTCCAAAAGCAGGATCTGTAGAGTATTAGTTTTCTGAACTACTGATGACATTACTTCTATAGAAATACAGTTACATGGGCTATTATTCTTGTTGTGACAGTAACAGACTATCAGCCAAATCATAAAAAAGCCCAGAAGTAATCTACTTTTCTGAAATACACAAAAGGGAAGGGAAAAGATGGGAGTAAAAAGATAAAAGTGGAAAAATAAGGCATGTGAAAATGTAGGATGAGGCAAGCCTGGCTGATTATAAGCAATATCTTAGAGGGCAAGTTAGCCATGTAGTCCAGAATCCAAATAAATGAATCGGGGAAAAACCACACCTGTTTTAAAATGACAATATTCACCTTGATCACTCGGGCTGGGATATTTTTCTACAGTATTTGACAGAATGTGTTTAGGTTTTGGTCTTCTCAATCCATATCTTTTTTCTTCCCTGAGATTTTCTGCTAAAAACTGATGGTGTTCAAGTATCCACAAAAGCCACCAGAATCTGAAGAACATCATTTGTTTGGTTTCTGTTTCCTAAACAACACAAATAATAATACAGAAGTACAGCAGTACGATGACAATAAAACATTATTCAATTTTGCTTCAACAGGTTGCTTAGCAGGCTGTATTTTAAAATATAGTCCCTAAAAATGAGCTGATTTTATTTTCTTTTGGTAAGATCTTCTCCAAAATATGTAATAAATAATAAACAGAGACATACTGGAGTGATTTTCAAGCATAGTACATATAGTTCTAGCACACGACAAACTGGAGACACGTTTTGCAAACATACTTCAGTTCTCTTTCACTGCCTGGTAGCGTTTGTATAACCAGCACTTCTCAGAAACCTTACCCTTGGCTGTACCGATGTGGATGCAGTGTGAATCCCAAGTGTAATTCACAGGGGTGGTTTTTTTAAACCTGCTTTTTCCAGAGCTGGCATGGAGAGAAGGAGGTACAGAGGCAGACCCCAGTTTTTCCCTGTTCTCTTTACTTAAGAACTGAGGGTCATGCATACTTCTCGTTGCTATCACAGTCCCCCTGTCCTCAGCAGTCCTACACAGGAACAGTCATGGCCTGAGGGTGCTGTCCAGGCATGAATATACCTGCTGTGCAACCCTGGGGGCATGTGGGCCCAGAGTGATGAGCCCAGACTTGACAGCTACCTGTTGATAGGACTTTTTCCTTCTGCAGGGACTGGAGCTGTTTGTCCTGGGCTCACAGACACACCCAGAGCTCGGAGGCTGATCAGGGACTGACAAGGTCCGTCCTGCCCCACTTCGGTTTCTTTGTGACCTCCCTGCAAGCTCCCCCCAGGTAGGCACAACGCGTAGCAAAAGGGCAGCTCAGTGGCAAGAACGAACCTGCCAAGACTGAGCATCTTGCAGAAGTCCCTAACACAGCCACGTCTGCAGAGTTTCTCAGCTCCTGCTAGTTTAGGGCAGGAATTCTGTTGTCCACAGACACAGAGAGGGCAGGGGGTCCTTACCTAGATGTTCCTAAGCAAAAGGCTCTGCAGAGATGCCGGATGCTGCCCTGGGCTCGCTGGCAGCTGCGTTGTCCTCTGTGTGCTGGATGCTCTGTGAGGAAAGGAGGGAGTTGGGCTGCATGCTGCTGTGAGAATCGGTGTCATGTGTCAGGAGGGGCCAGCACACAGAGGCAAGGAGAAAAGGGAAGAACAGCAATCCTGGCTCCCCCTTCTCGGCACCCACCCACTCCTCTCCTCCTCCCCAGCCTATGCACATGCATCCTAGGTTTAGTCCCCCACAGCCGTTTCCACACATAAATCCTCATCCGTACTTGCACATGTATGGAAGAGGACTGTTCTCACCTCAACACACTTCCCT
>NW_008824939.1:3914068-3916387 GCF_000699105.1 Pygoscelis adeliae | reverse complement strand
TGTTCCCTCTCTTCTCCCATCACTACCACACACCTTTCACCCCCTACTTCTGCACATCTGTCATGCTTTGGCAAGGCAGCTTTTGGTACTGGGCATCATGTTTTCAACATCATCACAGCGGTCCATGTCTGTAGGATCCCTTTCAGACCTAAATGAACCTCCTCATAATGAGGGATTCCTGTTACTGCTGTAGTAGAAAAAGATTTTCTGTCCCATGGACTGGGCCAACTGAAATTTCAGTTGCTGGTGAGATTGCCCAGCATAAGGAGGTCAAAAAAGACAGACCAGTCTGAAAGCCATACAGTTTATCCAGGCTTGTCTGTCATACCTGTCCTTTCAAAGACTCTAATAGTTAGAGAAGAAGGATTGACACATAGTATGATGCCTTCAAAACCTAAGCTAGGTGGCTATGGATCCTGAAGGCAATCTCTTTTACCAGCCTGTCACCTAATTCTTCAAATATCTTCAGAAAGGATTTGCATTATAAACAAACGTATTAAACAAGTAGCTCTTTTCCACAGAAATACATACCTTTTTTTTTTCTGTGGACCCATCATTTTCCACCTACATGCACGCAAAGAGGACCCAATGCTAACTGCTGTCCTCCCTTCCATCTTAAGTATCCACCAGTTCAGCCCACTTGTGACAGTCACAGCCAAGGAGGCTGAGGGGATTGTGGGGAAAGGATGCAGCTTTGGCTCCAAATTAAATAGGTGGGAGAGACTGGTAGGACAACACAGCTGGATGCTGAAGCCATTCGCTGTGGTCCTAACCCTGTTTTCTATTTTCCATCTTTGCCAGTAATTAGTGCTAAATTGGTGAACTAGGATGGCTGAAGTGCAGCTCTACGTATTGTACAGCTGCTTATCCTTACCTAAGCTGAAACTAGCTCAGATACAGCTATTTGTGCTACAGTTACAGCTAAGAATCTTCTTTCAAGGTTGGAAAGAACTGATGTTTATTTCTCTTCAGCCACTTTTATTTTTCCATGCTTACACTGATGTATTTAAATTTTGATTAAGGCAAGGAATGAAAGGGCAATTTTTTGCCCTTTAAGGAATACAAATAATATGGTGTTTAACTGAAATAGATATAATAAATCTCACATAGTCCCTAAATCTTACTGAGAAAAAATCTAATTCTAGCAAGAAAAAGCATGTTAACTTTTTGTGCCTCCCATAAGCAAAACATTGTCATTCTTTCATTTTCACTGCTAATTCCTACCTTAAAACATAGCTGGCAAATAATTTCTTAATTAAGTAACTATTCTGCTTGTATGTTTAGTAGCAAGTTCTTGGCTTCAGGATATTTCCTTTTATTAATGAATGATGTTTACCTTCAGGACAAATTTTTCTTTTTTTTTTTGGCCAGGTGCAACTTTAAAAGCTTAGTGGGGCCTCCACATTTTTATACCTGTTTGCGTGGGATGCATGGTATTATTCTGTCCAGAATTCCAGGTATGTGACATACCACACAGTACACTTCTAGACTTGCAGTCTTCTGAAGTTGTGATGTTCTCAATACCTGCACTATTCTTATGGTGACAGTTTATCAAAACCTAAATGATACCAATGTAAAATATGTATGCATTGATGCATCTGAAATAATTCTTAAAAATAAAAATTAATGGCAAGCTTTCTTGCCTCACTTACTACAAATTTTACCAAGTGCTTATTTATCATTTTAATGGCATTACACTGTATGTATTTTTTAAACAGAATAAGTGTCTTAAAAGCTATGATTAGGAACATTCATGCTGCCATTTAAATGTTATAAATTTACTGCTAGAATTCAATTTTTTTGGTAAAGGAATAAAAAAGTTTAATTTTTAATCTTAAGGAATCTAGACATTGGATGCTTCAGCACACAATTAATTACATTTCTAGTCACCTACTATTTAAACATATTTAAGTATCTTTGACTTCTCTGGGAGATGACACTACAGACTTGTGTACTTAGTTGACTAAGTTGGGCCCAGCTACCCCAGCTCACATATGCTTCCAACATCACAGTAGTTGGCATTAAGATTGGTAATCTTTGCAGGAGTCAAAGACTGAAATGACTATAAAGGTTATGTTACAATTGCACCAGCTGAAGCTGAGGTCACAAATATTGCTGCATATCCAGATCTTTGGATTTTTTCCATCACTGTTTGAAATCCAAGAGTTCTCAGCTGTCTGATCTCAGTATTTCAATCTGAGAAATGAGGCCTAACTTTTTTTCAAAGAAGAAAGGGGTATAGGAGAGCTATTTAAAACCACAGCTAAATAGGCTGTACTCAATCAAAGGAAATTCCTTATCATTTTAGAACCATGAGGA
>NW_008824939.1:3892722-3914043 GCF_000699105.1 Pygoscelis adeliae | reverse complement strand
CTCTTTCTGCAAGTGAGCGTGTTTAAGCACAATTAAGAAGGGAAACCAAAGTAATACTACACCCCTTTGTCACTGCCGTTACCATTGCATAGGTGGTGACAGCTTCAGAGCTACATGAGGTTGCAAGGCCACTTTGAAGGGACACTGAGTGAAGAATTGGGGCTTAGAGATGCCAGCTGCTGTGGTGTAGCATGACCTGTTGTGTCAGCAACAGCCCTCTCTATCACTTCCCAATGGGCAGAAGTAGCAGCAAGCCAGACTGTTCCAAACTTCTTTCCTGGTGCTCTCTTCTTCAACTGTCGCTCCCCTCTGTCTGTGGGTACCTCTCTTACAGCCTGGTCTGGCTTAACTGTGACCACTTCATCCATTGTTTAGCAAAATTCAGTATGTTATTGAGAAGCCTTGAGTAATTTCTGTTAAGCTGGATTAACTAAATATCTTCCAGCATGATATCATGTCACTAGAATGTGACAGAGCCCTGACTAGTCCTTCTTCAGCTGTCCAACAAGCCTGTGACAGGACTGGAGATGGAGGAATCACGAGCCAGCATAGCTGGCAAAATACCGTCTGAATATTTCTATATGCTAAAGGACTCAACCACCAGGGAGACCAGTTTTTGGGAGCAGCATGAAGCAGACAGAACATGCTTCCGATTTTCCTCTGCTCTGATGGTAATTTTTTTTCTCCCAAAGAGCTAGACATGATGCTTCTGAAATATGTTTCCATTTTTTTGCCACCTCAATGTGAATAATGCACATATCTTGTCTGCTGTGAACTGTTAAAAATACGCACATTTCACACAATCTTCTTCTAGTGTTTCATGGCCTCAAGATAGTCTTGACCATTTAACCTGACTGCATCATGCTGTAATGGTATTTCAAGAGTATTTATTTCATTATAGTATACATGTTAGTACATGACCAAAGTGCCCAGAAGAAACAAAAACCTACCTGACTTGAACTCGTAAAATAATGAAAGCAGACCATTTACAATATTTTGAATCCTGATATTAAAGCGCAATGTTATAAACAACGTGGTTCACAGTCCCATAAGTTGTATCACGTGTGAATTTTAGGAAAAACAGTTCAAAAGTTCAAATACTCTAATTGAACAAGAAAATTTAAAAAATCAAAACTTAACTTCACTGAAGATTGTATCTGAAGAAGGATAAAATAGAAACCTGTATTTTACCTTTTGACTTCAAAATGTATTTTAGTGGATTTGACAGCTCAGGATTCAGGCTGAATAGTCAGCTGAGTTTGGTAAGTCTTGACAAATTGATTTCTATTTGCCAGCTGTTGTGGCTGCAGTTTTAAAATTTTTTTAATGTGGACCTATGTTCTTTGACAAAACATGATTGTTCTATATGAAAAATGATTTCTTAATGGCACAGCCTATAAAAACCTATAATGACATCTTGGCGTACGTGAAGGTGGTGGCAAAACTATTGATTCCAGTGAGGCCAGGATTTTGCCTTTGCTTTTTCGTACAAATCTTGAGCATGTGGCCTGAAAGACCTGATCAAAGCAAATCGGTTTTATTGCGTTTTCATCTAAACTCACTGTCACGGAAAATGCTGTAAGCAAGGTCTTTTATGGCAAAGAGTTACTCTTTGTGTAGCTCCCAACAGATTTTAAGGATTCTTTGGGACTGGAGTGGTAAACATGGCCTTCTCTTTTGCAGCTGGTGTGAACCTGGCTCTCCATTTCCCCCTTTTTTAATACTGCTCTTCTGCAACATTTTTCAGGAGGTGCAGCGAGAAAACTTAAGCTCTAATGAGGTATAGAAGGGAGGAGGCTGTCTTCAGTACTTTCCCATTTTATCTCTATACAATACAGCCAAAAGCTCACTCTGAGCATTTTGGTGGTAAGTAAATACTCATAATCTTTCTGTGTGTAATATCAATATATTAGCTTTTGTTCTGTTTTGAAGATATTTGCTTATTTCTACTTTTATTCTAATAGTTCTCCTTTCATCCTTTCATTTTTAGTTTCCCTCACTAAGAGATATTTTCCACCTTACAGCCTAAGTATGTAAAGACATCTATACATGAATAACAGTTATTTTCAAAAGTATTCGTAGCATTCAGCCTAACAAGGGAATTAAAGCATATAAATAAAAGATACGCTTTTAACATACTACATATTTGACTGAACATTTGATGATATTGAACATTTAACTAGATCAAGAACACTCTTAAAGGTTTGATTTGCTACACTGATGCCAATGAAAACGTACTTAGACAAGTAATTATTCTGAATTTGCTGTTGCATCTCAGTTACTTCTTATTGTAAATAAGTTGTGCAAAAATCTTACCTAGCACATTTAGAGAAGATATTGTCTGATAACTGGAAAAGGAATTACTCTGCTGGAAATATATTTAGCAAGTTAAAGCATGTTGCTACATGTAGTACACAGTATTTTGCAAATGAAAATGGTAGAGATCTGGTAGAAAAAGTCAAGTTCCATACAATTCTAAAGTTGTAATCCTTTCAATATTGGGAATAGATTTTGTCTTTCGGAGAGGTGATTATTTATAGTGTTATAAAAAGACAAACATTTAGCCTACAACCATTGTTGTCAGTATAACTCTAAACTTGCATAAATGTCAGAATTTGCATCTTTTGACCTATGGATTTTTTAAAGTGTTTATAAAAGTATGGATTAGACTCCAAGCTCATAGCAGTCGTTGTGCTAGTAAACTAGCTCTCAGAGCCCCTAATGCTCTAATAAGCCTTAATGGCCCTGACCAGCCTCACCTGATACCCCTCCCCCCACACCCCTGCCGATGGGTCTGGGGGCTCTATTTCAGCTCAGCCTGTGGCCATCAGTTCTGGCCCTAGTGGTGCTGTGTGATGTTGGTCACTGGCTCTATCACAGCCCTGCCTGGACATGTTGACCTGTGGCTGATGTCCCATCCTGTCCTGTCCCCATAGAGGTGCCTGATACCCTGGGCTGGGGCTGCCCCAGCCTGCCCAGCCCCCTTGGTGGGGGCAGCGGGATGGGCCCTGGCTGAGGGGCCCTGCTCTGCTGTCCCATTGGGGAGCCCCTGTGCCCCCTGCCCTGGGGATGCAGCTGGCCATCGCTGCTCCTGACAAGAGCTGGTGCCGTTACTTACAGCTCAGCACGAACGCTGGTACGCATCTGAACGCCAGTTGGTGACTGTAGCTCTTCACAAAACCCTTAGTGAGCTCTGTGTGAAACATCGATCCTATTACACAGCGTTTGCTTGTGGCTAAATGCTACACTACTGGAGCCAGGGGTAGGTCGTCACTCTCATAAACTAGCAAAACTCTACCTCATTCAGAGGCTTTAAAAAAGGTATGTTTAAACATAGAAAACTTGTAGAATGTAAACAGCATAGAGTTGCTTCTGTTGAGCAATGTTAGGAAGAACTCTGATCTATTCATCCTTTTATACGGTGTTCAAACAGCTCTTTCCTTTAGGTGCGTCTGTAGCATGCTCCATAGATATGTTTTTATATGTAAGTACACATTAGCTGCAGGGGTCTGTATTATGGCTTGGTGAGTTAAGAGCTAACGAAATGCAATTATTGTTGAATGGTATTGCACAGATACAACTGACAGCAGTAGGCAGTGTTTAATCCTGTCTATTCTTAAATGTTTGGAGCACCAAGCCAGCTGAATCTTGCTGTTTAGCCTTAAAAAATGTCTGATTTTGTATCTGATTGTTACAGGACTTTAGTAAGTAGTAGAGGCATTATAAAGGTGGTTAAGAAGGTGGGTTAAGATGCGTGGGGATAAAATGAAACTTGGTAAAAGCTAAATTGCGTTAGACCTCGCCAGAAAAGCGAGTAGATGGGACCGAGTTCGGGACTTGCCCTACACAGCTTTACTGACGGGCCGGGCCGGGGGCGGCCACGAGCGGCCTGTACGGGTGCCGGGAAGCGTAGTTTCCAGCCCTGCGGGGCGGGCGGGTGTCGGCCTTTCCCCGCCGGCTCCGTGCTGACCGGCAGTAGGGGTTGCTCAGCGGCTGTGGCTGCTGGCTCGGCCTCTGCAGCTCTGCCCAAGAGGAACAACACAAATTTTTAAAAGCAAAGTCTGATTGCCTGTTCCTGCTAAGCTGGTACATAGAGCTGAAACTGCTGCAGCACCTCTGCATGCACACAACTCCTGAGGGCAAGCAGCTTGGCTCTTCTCAGCAGCTACTGTAAAGGCCTCCTGAGTTTGGGAGGCAGAAGTCCATTTAACCTGAGAGGAATGTTTTCCCACGAGTGGAGGCAATAAATAGTGTGAGGGACAAAGTGGCTAGTGGCTTTCTGCAGTAGAGACTTCGTTCCTACTGCAGAGTTGACTTATTAAATTGCTTAAGCATCTGATATAGTCATAAAATCCTCTGCAGGAGTGAAGGAATACAGTCTGTGGTGTGAAGCTGAGGGAAGGAGGCTGTGTTTTTAAATGTTTATATAGTAATAAAAGTGGTGTAACACATTCAGTGCTAGTATAACAAGGATTTTTGTAGTGAAGAAAAGTATTGGTTCCTTTATAGAATCATAGAATAGTTTGGGTTGGACTTATTGAAGGACATTAATAATTCTCTATAAACATCTACCAGTCAAAATATATTCTGTTGTAATCCTTTGTATCTAGCCTAGCAAAAATCTAAGACCTTTTTTTCTGGCTCTGAGGATTACTATAGAAACTAAGCTATTAATGATGATGGGGTTTGTTTCAACAATATTTTTGCTTCATTAAGAAATGTTTTAATTTATATGGCTTAGATTTGCAGCTATCCATGCTGAAGCTCCTGAATTCAAAGAAATGTGTTAAGCTAGTTGTGGACTTGTTAGCTCCATATGCCAGAGAAGAAAAAAATTGGTAAGGCTCATCCTTACAATAAACGGATGTATTGTTAAAGAAAGAGGATACATAAAAACATACAAATGTTAGTTTAAGTGAAACTTAAAATGGGATGGCATGGCTTTACAAGTACTTAAAAGTCAAATGTTAAATAACGTATGCAAGCACAACTTGAAGAAGTTTCACCTACATCTTTTTCATTATTAAAAGTACAAGATACCAAGAAGCCTGAAGGTTAACATGACTTTAGATACTCTAATTGCCACATGAACCATATTATTGTCAACTGTAGTCAGAATAATATTTACTTAACTCCAAGGCCTTACCTCATAGTGAAACTCAGCTGCTTTACCTTTGAAGTGTAGAGGTAGGAAAAAAAACTTGGAAGTAATTTTTCCAAGTACTTGAAGTACTTTCTCAGATGTTCTTTGTGCAAATGATTGGAGCATCACTCTTAAAGGAGTGTTTCCTCCCTCAATTCAGGCTATGGAGGTCTTGTTGGATACCAAAAGGGGACAGTAGGATGTTCCATGTCTCTAGAGCTGTCCAGAGATTAGTACCAGGGCAGTTACAAGGTGCCTTGAAAATATCAATGGCTTGTGTACTACGGAAGATGAGGATATTTGGCTACTGAATAAAAATGGTCTAGGGGTTCAAAATTATTTGGGTTATCTTTACATGTAATCACTGAATGAGTGTGGGACAGCGGTAAGAAGTTTTCAGCTGTGTACTTTACTCCAAGAACAGGCAGGACAAAAGGAATACCTTTGAGAAAACCTTATGTTTTACTGAGCTCATAGTTATGTGTCCTTGCACTTTTCCATGTATATGCGCTTCTGGCTCATATCATCTCTCCTGTAGGTTATCAGCCACTGCTGGCTACAGACATGGACCCAATGCAGGAAAGAACAGCTGCTACACAGAAGGAATCTTTACATCTTTACTGGTATTAGTAGCAAGCTTCTAACTCTGTTTACATAGAGTAAAGTGAATGTAACATTTTGCACCAGATAGAGATGGTTTGGACACTGAATTGTAGACTCCAGTCTTCGGTGACTGCTAGTATTTTATAAATCTGTGCGCTAAGTGTTATTCTATGCCTTTTAAGGAGCAATAGAAAAAATTTCTGACAAAAACTACTGGTACTCTGAATGACTTGTTTCAAAGTGGTTTGTGTTTCAGCAGGTGATCTGATTGACCTGCCTGCAGATATTTGAATGCATAGATGCTACCACAGTACTATCCTGAGCTATTGCTGAACGGGGTATCTTTTCAGCAATAGCTCTTCTGGATTCTGCATTGGAAATCATGTACCCTAATCCTATAGACTCAGAATACTATGGTATTGGCATCATAATTGGCATCATGTGCAGCACTCATATTTCATCTAAAGTGATTTTGAGAGAGGATTTAATTTGCATCATCTCCTCCAAATAGGATTACAAATAATTTCAAGATATTATTACTATTCTTGAAATGGGTATACTGTCTGAGAAAGACTAACTGTAGCTCAGACTCAAAATTCAGAGACTTTTGTCTCAGACTTTTCAGGGTATTGAAGTTGTCACTGGTTATGACTGAAAACCTAGTGCCTCTGAAAGAAATGATTCTCAGGTGTTTTAGCTGGTAAAACAGTAATGCCAATCCAGCAAAGTTGTGTTTTACCAGATGAAAAACGACTTTGCTGGATTGATGCTAGCAATCAGCATCAATCAAAGGTTCTCCACCTTTTAGTGGAGAACCTCATTCTGTTAGTCTGGTATGTGCTGCCTTAGGGCTTGAATGCATTCGCTAAACTGCTGATAGTGTTAGTGAAATAATAACCACTTATCATGATAGCCTAGTGATATTTGCATCATTCTGCCATATTTTATTGACCATATTGAAGGGTCATGCTGCTAAGCATTTACCAAAGATGGGGCGTATGATAAAGAAGGCACTTGTTGCTAGTATCACAAAACTCCGCTATACCATCTTTGGATAAGCTGAAACTTTAACTCTATGTAGTTATGCCTGTCAAGGCACCAGGCATGGACAAAATCGTAACAGCTGTCTTTGAAGGAGAATAAAATAAGCCTTTTTATTTTGAAGAATCTCACAAACAAGTACATTACTTACCTATCTCTCAGTTAGATTTAATGATACTCCCCAATCAAAATAGACTTGTCTATTATGGTATTGATGCTTTTGAAATAAATGAAGCAAGAGATATAGAAAGTAAACTAATTTTTTCCATGTATGATGATCATTTTACATGTGTTCTGTATTCTACTTCCACAAAAAGGTTACTTCCCTTGGTGTTACACTGAAGTTCAATGGCTAGAACCAGTATATTAATACTGCATCAAGTGAAATCAGTCACTAATTAATCACTAATACTTGAATCTAATACCATGCTTACAGCTTGTAATCCTTGTAAAAAGTATTATGTGGAAATACAGAAAATAGATGTCTATTTCTGAAATAGTTAACCTACCACAGTGCTTTAATATCAAAACATCTTTCTCCTCTCCGTCTGGTATTATCATCTATTAACCATAATGATTAGAGAGGTGGGACTAGAGTGTGGTATTCTAAACTTGTATTTAGCAAGTGCGCATGTGCATAGTGCTGCAAAACATCTGACTTGTCAGAGGCTCTTAAGGAAACAAATAAGTTTATATACAGTGTGAGTTTTCAGCTGATTTATTTTTATATTATGTATGCTGTAGAACAACTGAAGCTTTTCAAGTGGTTTTCAGAAGAGAAGGCTGAATGTCTGGAGTAAAATCTCATTATGGAATCTCAGTTCTTAAAAACCAGGTTGGCATACCAAACAAAAAATCAGTTAAAAGATATGGCCACTGGGTGTCAGTCTTGACTCGAGTATGAACATCTTGTAGGCCTTGCTGACTGCAGAGATTTGCTTTGAGATGACTGCTAGAACAGGGCTATTAATGTCAGCGCTACGACTAACTTCTTTTTTTAAAAGGAAAATTGATCTGTCATGTAGGAGTAACAGGGTTATGACTATAGCCACTTTGCTTCAAAAAGAGACCAAAACATGTAATGCGGTGGTTTTATAGTTTTGTTTTTCTGTTGAATGGTCTGTTTGGGCATTGCGCTTTACCTATGGATCTGAAATATGTAGATGGGAATAGCTGATTTTTCCTCTTCCCTGACCTGTGGAATACTATCATAAATAACTGCTGAGCAAGCACTGGCCTGTAATGGAGGGTGTCTTTGAAGTAGAGAAAAAGTGGCGGGGTGGTGGTGGTAAGATCTTTTGTATGAACAGCATTGCCTGCTGGAATGACTGAGATAACAGGCTTTGTTAGTTAACCTAGCCTGCTTAGTATATTACTGCCCTTTGCATGCACTTTTCCTTTATATAAGAACTTAGTCCTTTTTAGGGTTAATCTCATGTGACAGACCTTCAGCCTTCTCTTCTGAAAACCGCTTGAAAAGCTTCAATTTTTCTGCACTGCAAAAATAAAGTGTTTTTTTAAAGATAGCATTTCTACACTCTCTTCCCAAAGGTATTCTTAACTGAGCTTTGGATATTGCATATAGAATAAATGTCTAAGGATATATTACATTTCCTTATGTTGTCCATATCTCCACCTGACAGAGAGGGAGATAGAAAAATTACTTAGGGAACATTGAATAGTCATAAATGAATTTTGCCAAGCTCTGTGAATGGGGCTCAGACTATTAGTGATTCAGCTCAAATGAAAATGCTGATTCCAAATATTCTGTAATGTTTTCATGGTTAAAATTAATTCTGTTTTGAATCATCTCAGAGTATGAAGACTTTCAGAAAAGTATAATCAAATTCAAGGGAATGCGTAAAGGTATAATACTAGTTAAGCAAAATTAATTTCAGAAGCTTTCCAAAATGAGCAAATTACAAACTCATCTTTCCTGTCTTTTTGGAGGTATCCTAACAGTCTGCTCCTTCCCCTACTTCTTTTAATTAACTGCATTTATTGCTTGTGTTTTCAGAAGTTTTTTCTTCCTGATGAAACTGCCTTTCAAGAATGAGGCGGCAGTACTGACAAAGCTAATGTAACTGGGAAGGAATGTTCCTCACAGTTAAAGTTAAGAAACTTTTTAGTGCTGGATTTCATATATTCTTGAGACTGTATGTTGAACTGAGATAACTTCAAATACATGCTAGCTGAATATTAGAACATTGAAGTACCTTCTGTGAGCAGGATTCTGAAGCATCTTCATTGCGTCTTTTATGTTCTAACTAGGCAGTTTTTTATGTGGACATGTCAGGTGCAGATACATATCTTACACATTAGTGGCTTTTTTTGTGGAGCATCTTTAATTGCTTCACATTGGTTTGTAGAAGTTAGAGATGCTGGGGGCGCTGTGGGACAGAACTGCCCAAAATATGGTTCAAAACTCACTTCCATGAATTACATAATGACAGCTACCACATGCCTGTAGAGGTTGCTGAGTTCTGGGATGATGCTTCTAAGCTGTAACTGGGAATTGGGAGAAGATGAATGATGCAGTAAGGTTAGGTTGAAGGAAACAGCGGTATGTTTTTTTTCTGCATGTTCACAAAGCCTGACCTAGGCAAAGCAGCAGCCACTTATACTTACGTTGCCTGTTGCTTGTAATGCTTGTAGTGTGGTGCAAAGCAGTGGATCTTAGACCTTCTTGCCTCCTTGGCTTGAGAACCTCTTGAGAACTCTGGTCTGGAGTAGAACTTCTTACCCCACTCTAAATATATAAAGTTCTAGTGGAAGGATTTTAAAATAATTTAAAAAAAAAAAGTAAAGTTGCCTGAACTAGAAGCGGTTGCTCCTGGTTCTGATCATTGTATATTATAAAGCATGTTGTGGCATAGTTAAGACAGTTACTCTGCCAAATGCAAGCAGGAGGAATTTGCAGAGTTTACAAGTATTTTGATGTAAGATTCTTTGAGTATTGGGTGTTTCTTTCCTACAGTCTTCACTGTGTCAGTCTTCACTGTGTCAAGTATTTGGTCCATCTCAACCCTGTTGGTAATGGTTACTATCAAGAGGAAGATAAAGTCAAGAAGGAAGAAGTCCTTTGTCAAAGAATGAGATGTTAAGTGTACTGAATGCATTACTATTTTATTTGCTTTTAGAAGTCATTCATGCCATAGGCCTTCCTGAGTAGACCCTCGCAGTCCATGTCTGTTTCCCAGGTCTGTTAAATGTCACCTCAGAGATCAGGAAAAATTTCTCCTCCTCCCTTAAACCCTTTTAGCCAGGGGCAGCTGAAGTAAAGATCACTTCAAAGGCCAAGCATGGCTTTTTTTTTTTTTACTTGGCATTGCAGTGGCAGTAGATGGTAGCCCTAATTTTACTGTCACAGTTAAATGTTATGACTATGCCTGGTTCTCTTCATATTTGTGCATATCGGGACCATCTCTTGTAAGGATGCTGGAATTGCAGTAGCTTAAAATTGGTGGTGTAGAAATGGGATTATTCCCCATACGTGATAAGAACTCTAAGGCAGAAAAGGCATGTGACTCAACATCCCTTATCTTCAGCTGTAACTCCTTTCAGGAGTGCTTAGATAAGGTTAAAAGAACCAGGCTTCCTTCCAACCATCTCCCACTTTTTCACCTGAAGAAATTTGCTGAGAAAAGGAGCAGACTAGCTGCAGAATTTGAGTCAGCTTCTAGCATGTCACAACGCAGATTCAAATTCAAGGAAAATAGGGCTCATTTCTGCAAACGTGCACGTGAAACTGAGCTCTTTTTTGATGTTGCAATTGAGTTGATATAAAAGATTCTGTTGACTTCTTTTTGTCATTCATTCTCTGTGGAAAATTGTGTAAACCAAATACTAAAGCAACCGCAAACCAAAATCTGAGAGGATTCTGCCAGATGATTGTTGAATTTAGTTTTGGTTTATTTAAACTAATTAGAGTTGCGAACTTAAGTAGTCTGAAAATGTAAATGCTACTGTTGCCCAGAAAACTTTACCTCTGATCCTCCTCACCAATGTATTTTTTATTATCTTAAGGAAACAAGTGACAGTAGTAAAGATCTCTGCTTTGTTTGGCAGATAGGGGAATGCAGATGTAAAAATCAAAATGACATTAAAACTAAAAGGGAATATTTTATTATCTTGTAGGGTAAAACCACAAAATCAATATTTAGTGTATTCAAATTGTTTATAGTGATTTGCATTTATTTTTGGCCTCTCCCCTTCCGTGACTGGATTCTAAACTGAGCAATGAGTTACATAGGTGCTACAAGAGCAATAGCGTGTGATGAAGTCCCTAAAAGTATTGAAGTGTTTTGTACAGAAGGCTCAATACAGCTTACTGTCAACTGATTTTGTGCTTCAGCAAGGAAGTGTACCCGCGATGTATCAAAAATGTAACAAATGCAGTATTCCTGTAGGTGTTTAAATCAAGGGCAAAGCTTCTGTTTGGGAATCTGACGTGAGAGTCTCTGCTATATCAAATGTTCAGACTGAGCACATCTGGGAGAATGGGCTGTGGTGGAGACAACTGGAAGATGCACCCACATTTTTTTCTTCTTCCTTACTCCTCTTCCCAAATCATGTAAAGTAACACTGGATTAGTTGTATGCTCTTTTCTGTAAAATTTACTGGTATAATTGAACTTGTACGCTGAGTCAACATCACATTTGTCTACTGTTGTCCTTCACATATACAAAATGGATCGAACCCAATGAAGATATTTTCAATTAAACTGCATGAAATATAGCTGTGTTCCTGGGTTGTCTGTAGCCATAATGCACATAGTAAGGGCTGCTTATGACGGTGCCCTGCCCAACAGCTGGGTGGGGGAATGCCACGGAAGAGAGGTAGCAAGAGGAAGGAAGGGGAAAAGGGTCTCTGACTCCCATAGCCCCTGTAAATCATCCCAATACCTTGTATCTTGGAGGCTAGTTTTCTAGTAGTGATTTGATATGAGAATTAAATCTTAGTGTGTGGACTGGATTTTCCTATCCTACAAATGCTTATCTGTTTTTTAGACACTACTAATAATTCTTTAAAATGTAGTACTGGCTTTTGACATTTTAAAAGCAATAGATGGAACTTAGCTAGCTAGCAATTGCTCTGATAGCAGAATGGTTTTATAATAAATCTGTGTAAGTAGGTTGCAAGCATCAGTTAATATATTACTGTGTTTTCCACAGCAGGAGATAGCATTTAAATTTTGTGTTTAGTATCTGTGCATGTCCATAAGTAAAAATCAAAGTACGTGTTAATATCTAGACTACTTAAAAATACTGGAAATACTAGTGTCCAGTGCAGTTATTACTCAGGCTTTAGCAATAAAACAATTATGAGTATAATTTTACATGCTTATTTGATAGTGGCACCCAAAGGTTCAATTAGGATGAAGAGTTAAGTGGATGGAACAGTGTAAAAATATGATCAGGCTCCTAGATACTAGGTTTTAATTAAAAGCATTACTTGAAATATCCTTATGTTCTTTATATTTAGAAACAGTGAAACATGAGCAGGGATGATAGATTCTTTAGCCTCATTTTGGGAATGTGACCCATGGAAAACTACCTTTTGCTATGGGGGGGAAAAAAGGCATCTTCTGCAGCATATGATGGAGGCATGGAGTGCAATCGTGTCCCTGTGGAAATTGGTCAGTTGTGACAGTTTTTTTTAATCTCAAAAATAATAATGGTTCTCTTTGGTATTCTAGAATATGTGAAATCCCTTATTCTTGTATTTTAGTGCTTAATTGAATCCCAGAGAGAATGATATTTTGAATAGCTTTCTTCTAATTTAATCTGATTATTACACTGTTAAAACCTAAAGGTCAAAATAAATGGAAACCTGCCTGCAAATCCCTAGTCTTTCACTGTGTTTAACTTGGGATGAGTGTGAGATGATGACAGGTGGCTTTAAAGTACCTTTTGTCCTTTCCTAATCCTGGTTCATGGGGATTTAAACATCACGGGCATAGTAAGTAGTCAACAAACTGCTCTATCTCATACATAGTTATCGAGGGATCACTGGGAACTAGGAAAATATAGAGGCTATAGTGTTGTACCTTCATCTCTTCCTGGTATGCACTCTAGTTGTGGTCTGGAGTAGGATCTGCTCTGGAGACCCTAAGCCATATTCAGTTTGTATGAGGTTTTTATACTGTTAGTTCAAACCAGCAGCTGTGGTTTGATTCACAGTTGTGAATCTGACCTTATATCTTGTACTGCAACTTGATCAATATGTCAGTTTACATTAAAAGTAATTGTGTTGTGCTATAAGAAGAGTAGTAAGAACTACTGCACGTATTGATTACATTCTTTTTGTTTGTAGTCCCGTTTGTTGTCTCTTGTAACTTAATCTTTAAAGAAGCAGATTAATGCCTGCAAGGCGACATTAGGAAGACAAGAATATATTGGGAAGGAAGGAAAAGGAAATGGCAATTTAGAAGAGTATGTGATCCATACTGGGATAAGTGAGGGTATAGCAACAGAAATAAACAAAGGGAAGAGCATGATGTCCATTAAGAGAACAGTAAATAGTTCTTGGTGCTGTAGCTCTAAGAGCAAGATTTGGCTTTAATTTTCTCTTTCATCAAAAAGACCTTGGTGCAGAAATGGAAGAGTGCTGGCAATAACATTATATATAATTTGAATCTCTGCTGATTGTTATCAGTGCTTCAGTATTTGAAACAGTTGTAGTCTGATGACATTTGGAAAAGTTGGATGATAGTAAGACATGAGGAGAGTTTCACATATTTTGAGTGTGTTCTGTAAGTTTTATTGAAGCTCACTTATCTGAATTGACTTAAAATATGAAAAAGCTCATCTAAAGCTAATGTACTACTACATTCATGAGACTTGTCAAAGCCCAAGCAAGATGGAATCAACAGTGATTATTGGCAATGACGTGCATAAAGGAACAGATATGACTAAATCATATTACAAGAATTGTGTGGGATGCCTGTGTTGATTACTGAGGATGTAAATGTTTGTCTTGAATTTTCACTAGGTTTCTTTGATTGCTGGGTATAAAGAGAGAGATAACTACTTCTGCTGGAAAAAGTAAACATGGATCAGCAGAGTTTCTATTCATTAGTCTTTACTTCAGCATTTCTTAGTATCATCATCAGCCTGTCGGACGATGACAGCTTTTTAAATGAGAACTTCACCATTCATATATACGTGCCTTTGCTCTTCAGGTTGAATCACTTTATTATGCTCAAAAGGTAACAAGCCTTGAAGACCACTCAGAAACAACAGCTCATAAAAATTCAGGGGACTGATCGTCTGAAAGGTTGACTGGAAAAACTGACTGTTGACTACAATGAATTTCTGCTTGTATCTAGGACAACTAGATATCTAGTTTCTAAAGTCAGGCATGGGTTTTTGTCATCTTTTCTTGAAAAATACTTTCTTTTCTTCCTGCAGTAGATCCAGGCATCTTGTGTTTCATTTGAATAATGGCTATGGGGAGCTGGTCACTGCTGATGAATCTTAGCTGAAAGTACTGAACTTTGGAGTTTTCCCTTGTTAGTCTAATGGAGCCAGAATTTAACCTAATGTCTAAAATGTTTGTTTTAATCCAGAAGACAGTTTTTTAACTGTGACCTGTGGAAATCATCTGAACGTTTTGGGAATTGAAGACGTACTTATTGATATGTACTTGATCACCCATCCACTTTTCACAGGTAGATGGCAATGGTAATATATCAGGACTGCTGAGTCCCCACTCCCCTTTTTCCAATGTGCAATAATTAACTGGGTATCCAACTTCATAATTCAAAGGTCTAAGGTTTGAGGCTTGTCCTTTTAATTATTTCTGGAGTTTTGACTACAACATTACAATATGAATAAAACATTACTTTCAGGTCAATATGAGGGTTCAAGCTCATGGCCTTCAAATTAATGAAACAACTTCTTCTACTGTACCTAATCAGCCACAAAGGATTATGGGGACCTAGGGCATTTTCGTTATTATCTCTTAAAGTGCCTGACACAAAGTGACATAGCTCCAGTTTTTCTAGAAAGGCTAAACATTAAACAGTCATTCTTAAGGAATAAAAGGAGTTTTAATATCTAGGGGAATGTGGTATGTAACCTCCTATTTACTTTTAATAGCTTGTGGCTCTGACTTAAAATGACACTTAAGCACAATTGTTTATCTTAAAGAGGAAAAAAAGCAATGAACACCCCCCCCCCAAGCCTTCTAAGACATCAGTAATTACAATGTTGCATAGCTCTGTTCTCATACATTTTTTCAAACTCGCAAACTACTGTTCCAGTGGAAATTTAGGCAAAATGGGCACAGAACGTGTTCCAGTTTCTTGAATATGCTGTTCAGCTTATGGTGCAGTGCAGCTGCACTAGAAACTCAAGTGTTATGTATCTGAAATTTCTTAAGATAAGCACCAGAAAAATGACTTTCCTGTTGGTTTTAATTTAAGATCTTATCCTGAATAATGTTGATCACTCTGTATTCAAAACAGTAAAACAGCAGGAGGTACCCTTTACTGTGCTGAGGTCTTTAGAAGTATCCTAATCAGGAAAAATCTTAAATTTTGGAACTGGATTATGCAATAATAACTTCTGTGTGCAAGAATGAGTGCTGAGAGGAAGGAGTAATTCAGTTAGATATCTTGCAAAATACAAAACACACCATTAAGCTGTTTTTTGATGGCAAAGTTCCGCCTCATAATTCTCTATTCTGTGAAGGGGCTATAAAAATAACATTGTATGCTCTCCTGATGGTAGCTCAGGTGGATCTAGCTTCTCCAGGCATGCTATCCTGTTCCTCCTCGGTTGTAAAGTACAATCTGATGAGATGTTGGCGTGAGCAGTAAGGTCGGTTTAAGGGTGTTGTGCCCCGTACTGCCATTTGCAGCTCTATTCCGTGTTTGTGGGACTGTGCTGTAAGGCAGGCACAGCGGTCAGTGCTCTCTTGAGGACCTGCGCAACTGAGGGGACAAAAGGGAGTGTGAATTGCAATGCTGCAGCTCCAAGGGAAGATGGATAAAGGGGGAAGGGTGGACTTCTCAAGCCAGTTACGCTGCTTACCAAAGTCTGTGCTCACTGAACTGTCCTATATCTCATTCCTGTGAACAAGTCCCCCAAGGAGGAGAGAAGTTGGGTTTTTTTAATTATTGTAATCCTTTTGACCTCATGCATTCATGAGTTTGGTCTCTTCCTGTCAAAATAGTTTTGCAGGTTGGCTGAATCAGGTACTATTTTCAAAGCAAATATTTTGGGTATTGTTCCTTAGCAATCAGTTGAGAATTGGTAAAATATGGCTTATCTTGAGCTATCGTTTCCTTCATATTTTTCCATTTATTTTAATATAACAATATATATTTATACTATAAATATCTCAGTATACAAATCAATGGTTGGCATGCACAGGGTGTTGGAGGGTAGCTATATTTTGGTCATACACTGAGTAACTTTGTTCTCAGAAAGACTGTGTTTCGTAGGCCTATTGCTGTCTAGTCCTCTTTTTCAATAAACACGAAGGCTTGTTCACAAAATTCACGGATTAAGACCATATTTTCAGCTTTTCTGTTAAGTAGGCAGTGGTTAATCTCTGATGCTCTGAAATAAGTATCAAAACTGTGAGAATCTGTTACCTGCAACCCCTATACTGCTAAACCATGTTCTCATTTCCTTACTGTTATTACCCTGGGTTTGGCCTGAAATTCTAATTAATACTACTGATCTGAAGGCTTATTATTTATCTTTTCTCAGGTGCTTTTGATGGACTGCTCGTGTGATCTCTCAAGGGTTTCATCCTGGCTGTTGGAAGAACAAGACATAACAGGTCGTAGTATGTGAGTCCCACTTACAAAGGTGTTTATCCTGAACAGACCTCAAATCTGTTATTAATAGGGATGTATACCAACGAAAATAGATAATTTAACATATGACACATGGTAGATACTGTTGCCTATTTGGTAATTAAGTTTTTAAATTAACTGTGGGAAGTGAGAGGAAAAGAAATTTGTAGGACATTCTAGCTTGAATGATATATAAAAGAATAGTAATCTTGCCTCATACTAGGTTTACTCAGTGTTATCTCTTGTAACATCACATCTGTATTTACTTCTAACAATAGCTGAGATAGACGGTATACTGTTTTCTCCCACTGTCTTTTATACTACTTACTTTTCACTGAGAAGAAGCTTGCTAATTTCCTCTCAGATTTTTTTTCTAGTTCTCATCTGTAAAGTGAGAGAGATTCATCTAGTTTTATGCATCGGGAATTGATGCACAGAATCAATGGTTAAAATATCCTTTTGTTTTGGGGGTTTTTTTTGGTACCTCAATTAAGATATCAAGGGCTCAGATATTCAGAGTACTTGGTATTACACCTTTAAAGCACAGCTCTCATCAACTTTGGTTACAGCAGTGAGCACTTCAGGTTTTGCTAAACAGGCCCAGGTGCCTTAAATCAGAAAATAATGAATGCTTTAGAAGTTTTAAGTGACTTCCTACCATATTAAAAAAACTTTCTTTCCTTCTTTCTTGTTTCATTTGCTATTACATTTCTGCAATATATGAGGCAGGGGCTTTCCTTCACTATTTTATCCTCATCGATTACCTAAGAGCAGTCTGCTGGTATATTGAATGAGTTAGCATCCTATGAAAAACAGCAGGTACTTGTGTAATTAAACTGTTCCTGAGTTACTGGCTTCAGAAGTGAAGATACATTGGCTCTTATTTTGAAAGACATGCTATGTGTTTCTCTCCTTTATGGAATACTGTGTTGAGATGCGTAACTTTGAAAGTGAATATTATCATACAGAACACCTAAATAAATGTGGGAAATGCTAATATTTCTATTGTTTTTGTTTTATATGTGTCTGCAATGAAACCCTGGATAGATACTCACAGACAGATATTTTCTACCCTATGAGCAGTCTTGGGATGTGCACTTGTGGTTTTGCAATGCTGCCCAGGCTTGGTTGGTAGAGTGAAGTGTGGTTGGAAAAACATCAAGAAGACAAGGACTCTTGTCTTGCTTTTTCTCAGCATAGCTCAATCTGCTCTTTCTAAAGGGTGTTCAGAGTTATTCCAGCCTATCCTATTTCCCTTGTTAGTACCTGAAAAAGTTTTCAGAATGTAAGTAATTTGGAAATGCCTCTTTACCTCCCATTCCTTTTCAAGTACAAATTCCATCTGTTGCTTCCTTGCAGGGCAGAGCAGGCACTGAAGGGCCAGTGAACTGGAGCAAAAATGAGGACCTCTGTTCCTCAGAGACAGAGAAAGTGCCAAAGAAGTCTGCTTGCAGTAAGGCAAGTACCAAGAACTTTGGCAACTAGAGATATAGCTGGGGTAAAGCATACTTGTCCTTACTTTGTGACTGTGTCTCCAGGATAGGGCACAGGGACTTGCAGGCTGGACCAGACAGTGCTGACCAAAGGGTGGAGGGGACAACTGGAAGCTGTTTAATCTTTCTCCACTTCCTTCTGCCTTCCAGGTAAATAAACTCCATCACAGGCCCAGTTCTGCAGGTGAAATATACAGCGGGTATTTGGAAGCTAATTTAGTGACTGTCTCACTGCTAGTCTCACTTGTTCAGTGGCAGTTAGCAAAAAAAGCACACAGTTCCCATGCACTGCTTCTTGTTCCAGGGCACAGTGATATAATTCCAGGTTGAAAGAGAGAAGTTGTAATGTGTCACTAACGAGGAGACCTTGAGGAAACTTCTCGCCATAGTGCCAGCTGCATTGTGCAATCCTGTCTCTGTGATTTCTGTTCTGGCCAATTCACATCTCCTCAGTTTAATGTTTCTCACATTCATGTGGGCTGGGGATCCACCTTTGATCCAGTCTTCTGGAAATCTGTGCTCTAGTTATGAATATGCATTAGATGTTTGGGAACCATATCAACTAAGGCCCTCTTTTGCTTAGTTTGAGATTAGGTGGGTTTTGTTTGGTCTTTAAATCCTTGGAAAAAATACCTCCCTGGCAAATAACTGCCATTGTTTTAGATACTGTGAAATGTGGTGTAGCTTATATCAGAAACTTGGTGAACTCTGGGCTGTTTTCTGTGCTTTTCTCTTCCATATGTTGTAGAGTTGAAATCAATACTGGTTCTCTGTACAAGATGCAGCTCAATTCCCTAAAACATGACCTTCCTATTTATGGAAACTTCTGCTCACACTACATGTACTTGGAAAGATTAAGTGGTGAAGTCCAAATACACATTCCTACTGTGGACCCCCATGCAAAGAGCTAAGTCTGCTCTCCCTGAAGTCTGATGGCTTTGATGCAAACTGAATTGGGCCTTAGGTGAAGGAAATGCATTAAGAGTAGTACTTCTAAAGAGACCCTCCTGTCCTTAATAGCCTGTTAAGAAAGGAAGCCTCTAACACACATCAGTATTGTTGCTTGCTGTAAAACAGAGGTTCAGTTAAAGAAATGGGACACTTTAAATTGTAGAACAGCAAAGATGGATGAAATCTGAAGAATTAACTGCTGCTATTGGGTACATTACCCAAGCAGACAGGTATGTATGACTTAGGTTTGTATGACTTGTCATTACCTGCATTCTCTCAAAAAATGTGCATGGCTACAGGTAGCCTTGCTTTAGTATGGTTAAACAAAAATAACAAAAAAGCTTGTCCTGATAAAGGCATAGGATTTAATGATGAAACTTAAATGTGACATTGGAAACACAGCTTGTAATGTAAAATGTTTTCTATGTGGAAAAACCTGGGTTTATCCAAGGACAGATTGACCACAAGATTACTGAATGCCAGTGGCAATTACAGCTTCATTGGATAATGCACTGGGCAGATCCTCAGCCTCTGTAAACTGTCCTAGCCCTGAGAAGTTCAGAAGAGACAAATTTACAGGTGCAGATCTGACCCACTGTTTCTTTTAGTGAATGTGTTTTGGTTTTTTTTTTTAATTAGCCATCAGCTTTATATCTTTATCTAGTCATATATCAACCTTGGTGTTTCTGTCTGTCTGTTAAGAATTGGATGAGTTTGGACACTAAATTAGAACTGAACTTTGGTCAAAAATCAAGCCTTTTAATTTTTAACTTCCGTGCTTAGCATGCATCTTTAATGTGTAAGCAACATGGTTGTTCATTCTAAATTACACCTTTAACAGCTTTTCTGATTGCTTGCTTACAGCAAAAAACAGGCAAGCAAACACATCCCAAACTGTATTTTGAATTAAAAGCAGAGTTCAGTGAACAACTGCATTGCCTATGTTTTTTCCCTCTAACCTTCTAAAAGATGTAATCTGCATCTTCTTAAACCTGAAATAATGAACTAAAAATCCCTAGATCTAGTTCAGTCAGAAAACAATCAGCTGACATTTTAGCCAACAGGAAGCTGAGAGGGAGAGGTGTGTTACACCGGCATGGGGGATTTTGGATGTAGTTATGGGAAAGCCTTGAGGTGTTTTGAATCTGACCTTGCAGCTCTAGTCTCACTGAAGTCCCATTTGATGTCCAGCAGGACAGGGTCCCTTTGCTTGCATGATGAGGTGCCACAATAAAGTGAGAGGAGAAAATTTTAGATGAAGTAAACAGAGAACAGCATTGTCCTATGCTGGCTCCTTAGTGACTATCATTCTTCAGCAGTGAAGCGTCTGGGCTGATCTGTTCATTTGTCTCTGCAAATTTCATCTTCTGAGTGCAAAGAATAATGGGTGGGGAGGGCTTGACCCACACTCAGCACAGGGCTTCCCCTCACTATCAACAGTGTCTCCACCATTCCTGTTTGAGAATCCCTCTTGCCCAACACCCTGTGGGAAGTACAGATGTGTAGAAATGGTAATGGTGAATGGGGCAGGAGCACACCTTCTGGCTGCCAGCTATGTGAGAGTGAAACATAGGTAGGTGCCTCCCAAAGCCTGTATCCAGGTCACCTCAAACATGCAGTGACAGAAGCGTGCACATAGCTCCCAGTCTGGGGTTGCACCTCGCAAGCACTGTTTGCCCTGTCTGCGTGTTGCTGGGGTGTGAACTGCTTTAAACAATTCCCATTCTAATTAAGTACGGTCAATCTGTGTGTTGGCTTTTCAGGCACCCATCTGTACAGAGCGGATCTGCTTGCTCCCCTCTGAGGATCCCTTCCTTCCCTCCCCATCGGCGTTGTTGGGGGATTAAAGCAGTGGCGGCCCCATACACAAACGCAGCTGGTTCCGTTTGGTCAGCCTGAGCCTTGCTGTGAAACCACGACAAGAATTCCAGTAAGTTGGCAACACTGAAACACAAAGAAAACAACAATAGGAAAAGTCCTTCCGTGCAGAAAGGAATGTTTCAAGCACTGTTCTCCTACAGTGAAAGGAGAGAGGGTGGGAGGGAGGAGAGAGATTTGAAGAGGGCAGGTCCCCCCCCTCCCCCGGCAGCTCTGGATCTTGTGATGGAGAGATCTTATCCTCTCTTTGTGATTCAGAGGTGCCAGGCAGCTAATTGAATATTCTGATCTGCCCCCAGTGTTTCTTGTGGCTTGACCCCGGTGCTGTGTCGTACCACTACACCAAACAGCCCTGAACCTGCATAAATCACAACTTGCAAAAGCCTATGCTCCACATCTTC
>NW_008824939.1:3828174-3892009 GCF_000699105.1 Pygoscelis adeliae | reverse complement strand
CGCCTTTTCTATCTTGATAGATAGAAAACCTTTACGGAAAGGTTTAGGGGGATTAGCGTCCCACAGGACCTGGAGAAAAATTACAATCTGCTAATAAGCAACAATATGTTCTTCTGCAACTTTTGCAAGGATAATGCAGGCACCTCTACCCCTTAATTGAAATTGCAGTCCATGGCAAAAAGAAGAGTAGTTAATGCTTTGAAATATCGCTTAAGTTCTGTTGCAGCATCAGCAGACACCCACTGCAGTATAATGAACATGGCATGAAGCTAACGTAAACAATATATGGAATTTATAAAGGTGGTGTCATTAAAATTAATCTGACAAAGCCTCTTGCAAGACAAATAGACCCATCTTTCTCCCATGGTATGTATGCACAGTAATCATTGTTCACATGCATGTGTATGTGTGCACACATACAGAGGAAGGAACAGCTTGGCATAACTAAATTTTCTACATGGAAGACTATTTCTGACTAATATAAAACAAAATAATGATTTAACTTCACACAGTTTATGTATGATGCTTCTGATCCTGCAAGCAAAGCCTCCAAAATGTTTGCCCTTTTCCCAATACTGCATTCCAGCCTGAAGTATTAGGGTATCTTTATCTTTCCCCTGTGATACTATGTACTGTTCTACCCTTGTTAGTAGGTACGTGATTCCTGAAATGGCAGCAGTAAAACCCAGGCAGACATTTCACGTGTGCAGCATACACTGTTGGAGAGTTAGAACCAGAGTAAGGTGTCTCCAGCTGATATCTTAAGCATTCACAGCCAAAGCACTTTACCAAACTGATTTTATCTGCGAAGAAAGTGCACAAGTAAGTTTCATCCCTACAGTTTTCCTTCCGCAATATTTATGTGAGGAATAGTAATAATAAAAGGTTCTAAGCTTTATCCCCTGCATTGGTAAGTAGGTGGTGTGATGTTTTTCAGAGCTGTCAAAAATACTTTTCTTGTTTGGAGTATGCCTTTGGGACACTAAAACCTGGGACATATTTCACTTGCAATTTGAAATTCCCCTGATCTACTTAAAATACGCAATGTAGCACCAATGGACTCGGATATAAAGTCTGCAAAGTGCAGGGACTTGGAAGCATCTTGCCTATCCTGCAAAGTGTGGAAGGAGGGGCAGAGGCAGCCTGTGGCTGCAGGGCCTGGAGCAGTGCCTGATTCCCTCATGCTAGTTCCGGGGCCGCCGGGTATAAAGAGCTTTATGCAATGTCTGGCGGGTGGGAGTTTATAGAAAACGCGATGTCTCAACAGGCGAACACGCCTTTCTTCTGCAACTAGCGGGATAAGAAAAAGACACCAGGCTCCTTGTGCTGCTGCTGTGCAGATCAGCACCCCGGAGTCGAGGAGCCAGCTTCTGAGGGAGCTGGAGCATCCCAGCCCAGATGGGACCTCACCATCGGATGGATGGAAGAGCAGCAACTGCTTGCAAACTGCTCGTATTATTCACTGCATGCATAATGCAGGGCAGTTGCCAAGGTAAGCGCTATGCTCCAGCCTCTCCAGAATGGGACTTGCACTGCAAGGAGCACATCCCTGTTCTGGGGACTTCTATGAGAAAAAGACCAAAGTGCATGAAAAGTAGAGGGTTAACGGGAGCCGATTCAAGGAGTTGTTTCTAACAGCTAGGGGAGACAGTTGGCTATTTCCAGGAGTCATTTGATGGTCGATTTCTGTTGTGTAAACGGAAGTAGCGCCTTAAAAAACACTACAAACACCTCTGGCTGTTTAGCTTCACTTCATCTTGGTTTTAAATTATCCCAGGATGTTTTTTCTGATTGTTTTTCTTGTTTGTACAAACTTTTTTCTGGTTGTACAAGACAGCAACACACAAATGTTGCTAAATTTGGAGGGACAGCTCAGACTTTGCAATTCCACGGTCTAAACTCACAGTTTTACAGAGATGCAAGTGGGCAGCTTTTCCTGAGGCGAGTACTGCTTACTGGCTCTGTGGATAAGGTTAAAAAAAAAAAAAAAAAATCACCCCAGAGTTTTTGCATTTTTTCCTTGTGATCTTTGTGCCCTTTTTGCTGCTGAAGTGCGGGTGGTTTTGCAGAGCAGAGTTCACCTGCATTCCGAGAGCAGGTTTGGTGACCACTAAAATTGTACCTAGAGTTGTTTTTGATGAGAAGTGCACAGGCTGTGGCACTTGCATGTAGACAGGTTGTGCCTGTGGGGGGGCTTTATGCGTGGACAGGCTTGCATACGTGTGGTATATGCAGTCATTTACGGAAGGCTATAAGAAAGAAACAGATGCTTAGTCTGGAGCACAATAAGCTCCCCTTAGTCGGTCTGAGAGGCAGATTTGAAGTTGAGAGAGGGAGAACTTTTTCTCTGGGCTTTGCTGTTGCTAGGCGACATCTGGGAGCATGTGACGGGCAGAGCAGGCTGCGTGCTGCTCCTCTGGTACTAATCTGGCTGCTAGGGATGGAGTAGCCATGTCTCCAGTCCTCTCCCCAGCCTGTGACTGCAGCCCATCTCTTCCTGTCTTCCTCTCTTCACGCAGTTTAATTGCCCTGCAGTGAAAAAGAAAGCTGTCTTGTTGGAGCGAGAGTGGCTGAAGTGCATTTCCTCGGCCCCATGTATTGACTTGGCAGTCCTGCTGGTTGTGTCTGTGTATTACGTGTGCGTTCAAATTGTTAATCTGCTTTCTTTGCTCAACTCTTAGTTTAAGCTCCTTAGACAGAATCAAGTAAGTAATTATACAGCAACTGCTGCTAGCAGCTTCCACTTATGAGCAGGGAAATAGGAGATAGCTAATGTGCAGCAGGAGACCTGCAAAAGCTCTAGCCAAGGAGGTCACACTGAGCAGAGTTAATCCAATGCACTATTATTTTACATTGGATAGAATGGAAGCTGCAGTGCTGATCTAAAAGTTTCTTTGCTCTACAGCTACTTTTGACTGTTCGGGACGTGTCTGGTAAATGCCATGACAGGATAAGCAGTGGGAAGCTTTGAACTAGCATCCGTAGGCAGTTTTTACATTGATGGTGTCCTGCCCCCCTCCCTCCCCACCAGAGTAAAATAACTGTGCAAATGAAACAGTATAGTTTTAGTAATGGGTAACCGATACTAGTAAAACCTCTGGATAGCAATCTTGGCCACACTGTGATTATTATTGTGAAATATTTGGTATCCTTAAGTTCCAGCTCCTTGAATGTTGAGATCATGTCAGACTGTCATTTAAAAAAAAATTAATAGAATCATGAAAGCGATTCAAAGGCTCAGAAGGAAAATGGTGAAAATCATATTATCTTTCCTAATCCTCAATATTTTCAAAGATGCTTCCATGATGTTTTTGAAGGTTTTTGTTGGCAATAATACCTGAGTGTTCCCAGTATAAGCTCGATGTTTCTAGAAGTAGTTTCTCCTGAGCACTTGCTCAAATGATAGTATCATGATTCTTCCTTGATTTATCTAATTCTGGATTTACTGGAATTAAACATACAATTTATAAACTGAATAAAAATACTCCCTCTTGTAATTGCCAGTAGTACAGGGCCTGGTTCTGCAACCTTTACTCTATAAGCCTTGTTGCCTGTGGGGTAACTGTTATCAGAAAAAATTGCAGTAGGAATCTAAAAAACTACCTAAGTGAAGGTAGTGTCAAGAAGGAGCATCACGGGACTAATGTTAATGTTTGTTTTGAGGAATCTCAAAGTGCTTCACGCTCATAGTCATAAACTAGAGACACTGGATGAATGTTGTACTCTCAGCAGTTTTGCAGAGGGCAAATGAGATCACTAGGGCAACTTCACATTTGAACAATGAGTTCTTTAATGTTACTGCAAAGCATACCAGATCTACATACTCGTGCAATATTCCACGTAATATCTGTTATCGGGCTCACCTTATCTAACATGGAAGGCCTGCTGTACTTTTTTTGATGAGGATTTAGCACCTGAGAGCATTTGAATTTTTTCTGTTCTTAATGGTTGCATCAGAGGAACTGTTTAGTTTCTTTATAAAATCGTTTGTATATATAAAATATAAATCATTCATAGAAACCTGCTTTTCTTTATAAAAAAGAACCCTTCTGTCTAGACACAAAGTATTAAGAACATTCTTCACAAATCTACTATAGGTAATATTTCTATAACCTATATATTTCAGATCACTTAAATTTCTTTCGTTGCTTTTTGGTGTCCCTTAGGTTTTGATGACCTGCTTTCAACAGAGATGATGTAAATCTTCCAGAAAATAAATGTATTAAAATAATATGAATTATTTAGTAAATGACATTGGTATTGATTTTTGTCACCAATTCTGTTAAATTAGTGCAAGTTACAAAACAATGCCAGTAGAATCTTTTTTCAGACTTGCATGTATTTACACTGAAATTCTGGCTTTACTGCAATTTATTGCACAGTACCAAACTGCTGTGTAAAGGCCAGGATTTCACTGTATTGTGTAGTTTACAATATTTAAATTGCTGTTTGCTTCCCCCCTCTTTCTGGTGGATACTTCTGAGCATCTTTTTATTTCTTTAGCACACTTCATGTATGGAATCAAAGATGACAGATTCACATTTCTGTGAATTGTATGAGATCAATGATTGCTTAGCCAGGCTGTATATTTTCCTTGCTGGTAATCATAACATTCGTGTAAACTTTTGAATTCTGGGAAATGCAGCTGGAAATGCAAGCATCTCCATTAATGGTCTTTCTCTCTATATATATGCTAGTTTTTTTAATTTTTGGATTCTATATTGAGTTAAGAGGCCAGAAGATCACAGCTAGGCTCATTTCTAGTATTTATTTTTTGCTGCTCTTTTCAATAACTCATAGTTTACTAACATCTTTTTGAGGTTTCTGTTGTTGATCTCAAGATCAGAAGACTTTTAATTTAAAATATTTTTTTAGGAAAGCTGATTATCTATTCTGTACGCATCTTGGCAAAACATGACTTCTGCGGAAACTTTGCTGTAACACAAAAGTTTGTGCATCAAATTTGATTTACATCCTAAATCTCTGCAATGATAAATCATCAGCTTAAATGCATCCCAAGCCAATATGACTAAAATTTGTTACATTATAAGGTCTCTATTAGTCTGAGAATGAAGGCTATTCTAAGGATGAATCTATATGGTGTGATATATCTCAGAAATCACAATGAAAATTTGCATGAAGTGAGGCCAGTAATGAATAGGTACAGTAAGACTAAGTAGAGAAAAGCTACAGCAGCTCTTTCCAGAATGGCATGGAGAAACATGCTTTTCCATCAAGCATTGTGATAATTCAATCTCCAAATTAATAATTCAATGTTCTTTAGACATTGCCTTCACTCAAATCTATTTAATCTGTCTGTAGGATGATGTATACTGACGTTGCTGTAGGTGACACGCCAGAGTCAGTATTCATACTCCCTTGTACAGCACTGTGCATGTTTAAATGACAGAGAAGCCTGTCTGTAAGATTACGCTCCTGCCAAGACCTAGTGTTTGAAGACCTTGAGTGAGACTTTCCTTGGGGGACTGAGGATTTGGGAGTAATGAGAAGGGAGAAAGGATGGCAAAGAAAATGAATATACCAATGCAATCCTGACCTACAATTCAGTAGGTATTGTGCATGACCTATGGGCTGCAGTTTTCATAATCCTGCACTGGTATAATTTCCTTGGTTTTTCTTGGAGATGTACTCGCACAAAATCAGGAGCAAAAATCCCACTGAGCGTCCATCTACCTGGCTCTGAACTAGTTTATTTCCTAAGGGCTAACAATTTTCACCCAGCAGTGAAACACATTATAATCTTTTCACATTTGAATTAATGAGTGGTATTTCTTTGCACTAACAGTCTCTTTTGTGCACTAACAGTCTCTTTTGTGTGTGTGTGTGTGTGTGTGTGTGTGTGTGTGTGTGTGTGTGTGTGTGTGTGTGTGTGTGTGTGTGTGTGTGTGTGTGTGTGTGTGTGTGTGTGTGTGTGTGTGTGTGTGTGTGTGTGTGTGTGTGTGTGTGTGTGTGTGTGTGTGTGTGTGTGTGTGTGTGTGTGTGTGTGTGTGTGTGTGTGTGTGTGTGTGTGTGTGTGTGTGTGTGTGTGTGTGTGTGTGTGTGTTCTTTTTAATGAGTAGCCCTCTTTTAGTACATGTCTTGATTTTTCTTAATAATTTACTCTTTTTCTGTATTCTGTTCAGCAAAGCATATCAGGAATTTGCAAAGTAATCAGCTAAAGGAAAGAATGGGACAAACCCCAGAATTTTAGTTAAAAATTGAAAGCAGTAACTGGATGACACCTGTTTGGATTTAGGTTCTATGCCAAATGCTAGAATTACAGTAAATAATTAAGCTACAGGAGTCAAGACAAATAGAGACAGAGCATCTAAGGAGATCTCAACTAAGATAAATGTGTGATGTATGCGATGCTTCTATTTCCCTGTAAGACAAACCAAAACCTTCTTTCATATATTGAGCTGATTGGAAATTTGAGCAATGAAATCCTACTTTAATCCGGATTTACTTTCCATGTGTTTTGCAGGAAATGAGCAAAGATTCATTTGGGGGAAAGGTAGAATGCAGTTTCATTAAAGCCTTTTAATTCTTTTCCTTTTGGGCTTCCTGCATTGACATGAAATCAATCACACTGTTTGGAGCCTTTCCCCCTCCATATGCCTTCTTGCACTGTTAGATTGTTGCCAGATCAAAGCCCAATGGTGGATAACTTCTCATTATTTAGCACTGAACCTGGAGGTTCTTCTGTTGAGATTGTTTTTTTTAATCTGAATACTCTTATTTTTAATTGAGCAGTAAACAGGCACATTGTAGAGGTAGTTCATTTTATCTTTATGAATATTGGATCAAATGCCATTCAGTCTTCCTGCAATAATTATTTTTAGATCTGAGAGCTTGTGAAAACTCTTCAGATAGACAAATATGTAACTCTGAATCACATTGTAATATCACTTTTTTAAGCAGGAGTTTGTAATTGTTTCTCCTCTTTTAGAGCTCTGCTTAAAAAGCGCTGGAACCATATAGCACTTTGGATGTTTCAAAGGAAGTTACACTTTTTAGAAGTTGTCATTGTTGAAAAACATTAAAGGTCCCTTCTAATTAATGATCTACAGGTTGACATCTATTTAAAGAGAAGTTGATGTTTTTATTCTACTGTGGCTAATTAGCAATGATAATCAGATAATTTGTCAGCTTTTTAATAGCTTACACTGAACGTGGCAAATAAAGGACAGAGCCTTTTTTCAAATTATTTAAAACTAAAGTGCTTCTTTATATAATTTGATAATTATACTTTATTCTTAAAGATACCTTGAGCTGTTCCTAGATGAAGGAATAACAAGGTTTCTTCTGAGTCAACCCAGTGCAACTCCATTAATTTCAAAGAAATTATCCCTGAGTTGTACTGATCTAAGAGACAGAAAATAGGATTCGGTGAAGAGTAAACATCTCTTTTAATAGCTTATAATTGTTTGAGATCCATTTTGAAGTCCACTTTCTTATGATAATGTTCATTTTATTGACTGCTTTTTGCTTCCTTAGCTCAGCACACTTTTAGAACAGTTTAAGAAAATGAAGTTTAATGAGTAAGCATAGAAATGTTTAATGGAATGGATAGCCTTTAGCGGATTCCATAAGCTTTAACTGCTGGTTTCAAGGCTTTTAATGTTTTCTTTGTTTTGCAATGCTTAAAGTGGATTAGAGATCTAAGGATCACTGTTACAAGTTTTGTTTTGGATTAATGAAATGACACATAAGAGTTGACTGAAATTGTTCTACTTTTATGACCTGTTCTATTTTATGCTTTTAACATGAATAAGTTGCCTTTGTTTACAATCGAGAAGCCAGATCTTCAGCAAAAGGGCACCGTTTACAGCAGCAGTGTGCCTGCCCAATTATTTTCTTGCACAAGCAGGTCATGATACTACACCCTGCTGAGTTGAGTCGAAGAATGGGGGTCCGTTCCAACAGGGACTCCCTTTGATGGGGATTGCAGGCTCATGCTTTTGTGGAGCAAGAAGGATGGGGGTTTTAGTTGTGTTCTGTGGCATCTCTAAAAAAAAAAAAAAAAAAAAAAAAAAAGGCGTAGTCCACAAGATATCCCAGGAACTGATGCATTCACTGATATATTCAGAATCTAGGTATGGTTTTTACCTTCACAAACCATTGTTCACATTATCAACTCAGATAAATACACCACAGAGAGTTTAGTTTGATGAAGTAGAGGGCCTGCAGGAATGGAGTACATACATATATCAGTAATCCTCTGCAGGTTTGCCCGGAAGAAGGAGGTTTACTATGTAAAGTTCCCATCATTCAACACCAGTGGGAGACCCCATTTAGTCATACCTTGTCAAATAAGGGTATAGTTTCATGAGAAGTGATGAGCCAATTGAACAGTTCACTGCTGCTGAAAGCAGGAGGCCCCACTCTCCTTCCCTCTCTCCTCCAGTGTCCCATTCCCATGTTGCTGCCAGCCTTGAGTTCTCACTGCTTGCTTTGTGCTAGGACCGCTGCTCATCAGACCTCTCTGTGAGCTGCTTTCACTTACAAACCTGGGGGAAAACTAAACCAGGCCTAGGGAATTAGGTGATTTCCTGGTGGGTTAGTGATTTAGAACAGCATGCAGAAAGGTCTGGTAGTTACTGGAGTTTGGAAAATAAAGTGAACCTTGGCATCAAGTGGGAGAAGGAGAGGAGCTGGAAAGAGGGAGAGAAAGAGCGCCCTTTTTGCTATGGTAAGTCAGTGCGTTGGCTCAGCTGGCCATGCAACCACTGCTTAAATGCTACTGCTAAGAGCATATAGGAAATGCTTGCCTAGCATGCTAGTTACAAGAGTGGTCCCATCAGGGCTATAGTGAACCAGTGTTAGCACTGCGGGAAACCCTTTTGTAAAGTTGTCTAGTGTAAACAGATGGCTTGACTTGAATGGGACTGCTCACGTGTTCACTTTTGAGCAGGATTGTAGGGCTGTTCTCAACCTGCTATGCAATAAATGAGTTGGATGATAACCAAGTACATGGAATGCTGCTGCAGTTTTTGTTGGCCTTCTAGCTGCGTTAATAAAAATAACTTTTACTACTGTGAGGTCTAATAGGTTTTTAAACCATTTCATGTGAAACAAATGAGCTCCAGTTTGTGTCTGAAATGAGTGACAAATTTTGTGGTGTCTTCCGTATGAATATATGAGCTGTTTTTATGAGCTTTGCAGTTTTTACTTTTCTGTATGAAGTCAGCCACAGAATGCACTTTAAAGCCTCACTGAAAATGAATTTTTGTTCCTAGTATTCTGTAAATGTAGCAAAGTACTAAAATTCCTTTTGTTACCTCTGCAGTGCATGAAAGGTATTTAGTGGAGTAATTAAACTGCGTCTACTTCAGTTGTTAATCTGAGCATTGACAAATTTCTGTTGGCTGAACCAATAGAAAATCTGAACAGAGCCTCGGACATAGCTCAGTTGTGACCTGTCTTTTTGCTCAGGCAGGCCGGCCATCTGCTTCACTGGGAGCTGTGCCTGAGTAAAGAGGGCAACAACGACAATCCGGCTCCTTTGGCACTTGCAGAAGTGATATCCTGTCATGGCATTTGTGTTCTAACTGTAGGCAATTGAAAAAAATGATGATTTAACAGCGGAAATGCAAAAATGCTGTTATTCCTAGCTTTTATTAGTTTTTCAGTTTTTAACTTTATTAAGCCTGCCACAGAATGCGTTATAAAATGGTTATCTTACAGTGAAAATACAAAAAATAATAAAACTTCAAAGCTGAACTTTAAATCTTTTAGGAATTTGGGTATCTCTTGGATTTGTTTGAGGAAAAAAGAAACTGAAAGACAAATAGTTAAATCCAATAAAATAATGAGTAGCAAAATTTAAATTAATTAAGAGTGAGGTAAGAGCTCCAACCTTGACGGATTACTTTATCCATATTAAGACTTCATCACCTATTAAGTAACAGAAACCATTCCTCCTTGGTTTTTGTTTGGTTTCCTAAAGAAAAGACACTTTAGCAATCAATTGCTTTTTTTTTTTAATAGATGTGCAATACTTTTTATCTTGTTGGCCTATTTAATTTTTTCTAATAGGGGTCAAGAATTCTGAGAGGCTTAAATCCCAAGAGATTTCATAAAGTAGGAGGGAGGGAGAGAGAGACACCCAAATTATCACCCTGTTAAGGGAAAATCTTGGTCATTAAACATTCTGTATGGAGATACTCTGTGGCCAGCAATATAGCAGATGTGGTTGCAATCTTCTTCCTAGCAGGCATTTTGAAAGACTGATGGAAACTGTTGCTGTGAGGAAGGGATTACCATTTAAAGGTTGCAAGTCTGTAGGCAAATGCCCGTAGTTCTGTGAGCAATGTTATTTATAAGTTGTGTGCTACCACTGTGAAACTAGGGAGACAACATGTGCCTTTCCTGTGGTTTTGTGTTTTTGCTTCTGGATGTAAGTACATAGTATGCAGTACTTGCATGCTCTTGTGTTTCCAAGGATGCAGCAAGTGTAGGGCTTATCCAGCTACACAAGCTAGAGCAGGAGACCCTTCTTCCCTGCTATTCACTTCTGTGCCTGGAATGCTGCTTAGAGTAGCTAGCTAATGTAATTTAAAGAATTACTTAAAATATTATGCCTAGCAGCCACCAATGAAGGGAAGTAGCAGCAGAATCAAGCATCCTTAAAAAATCCAAATGGGTGAGTAAATCTGACAGTTGTAGAGTTTGGCTGGTTAGGGGAGATCTGAGTAAAATGCTTCCATTGGGGCTGACAGGAAGGGTAATGTTCCAGTGGGAGATGGTATTCTTGTATTTATCCTCTTCTGATGAATTCAAGCACTTTGTCTTTTTAATTTGACAAACTCATTAGTATTCCTATTTGGGTGAAAGGATTTTTTTAAATTATTTTTTTAAACTGAAAACTCTAAAGAAATTTACCACATTTAAAAATGAAATAGCCAAAGGATGATTTAATTCTTATTGTTCATCTTCAGGTCTGTTAAGATCAATGTGCTCACACAAAATGCAACTTTGACAACATTGTTGTTTCAGTTCAGGTGATCCTCTCTTTACTCAGGCCTGCCTTCACATATGGAATTTCCTTTTCAAGAAGCTTGGTAAGGAGTGACAAGCCATAGCTGTTAGCTGCTAGCTGAAATTGAGTCACTCCTGAATAAGGGAGAAGCGTGATGAGTGTCAATGCATCCGAAGAAATATATGTATTTCCTAATGTCATGGGCAGTAGTAAATAGCATTAGAATGTCTGTCTAGGCACACTAGATGCTTGTAGCATATGATCTATCTATTCTGTACTCACACTTTAGTTTTTCTGCTTTTCTGAAAATGTTCTCACATGTTTAGTTTGCAACAAGTAACAGTCACTATTTTTGAAGTGCAAAATGATGACTAGTACCCTGTGAAGCTTTGGGACACAGCTTAAATTGTCTTTTTTATCTAGAGTCCCACTAGTTATGATGGCGCTACTCAAGTAGTGAAGAATTTTGTTACAGATATGGCTTCTGTGGTGCGAAGAGAGAAATAGCTTTTGCTTTATGTGCTTATCGTGTTTATTATCTGTAAGAGAAAGTGGTTTATTTTTTGCGTGACAAGTTTCATATGTCATTTAATAACTTGTGATATAGTATTCCAGTAAGGTTTATGGTTTGGCAAAGTGTTACATCTTGCATAGCAATTTTCAATCTAGCAATAATACATAAAAGAAATATTAAAAAATTACACAATTTCACTGTCATAAACTGGATTGGAAGGCTCTTACTGAGGCTGATTCCTAGTGCTACAATGACTCATCAGCTTTCAGGAGAGCACAACTGAATTGAATGCAGCTCACCATCTCAGCATGGGGTCTAATTTTGAGACCAAACAGCACATTGGTTGGAAAACTTATTTAAAATACAGTACAGCTCTCAAAATGAGAATAGCTTCCTGAGGAGGTTGTTCTATCATCTGCTACTGCATCTATTGGACTTTCTCAGTAGTATGTACTGTACATGTTCTAAGTTGTTCAAGCACTTTTTTTTTCCATTTTCCACACACTGTGTAGTTGTAAATACTTCCTAGTCTTGAAGATTTTTCTCATTTGGTCATATTCCCCCCTGCCTCAGTCTGTTACCCAATTGTTATTCTACAACAGCCTTGGGGCCATTAGCAAGGTTCATTCTTATGAAAATGCTTGGGATGCTTCCTTCTGTGAGTAACTGGGGGTGTCTTTATTTCTACTGTGTTTGCTTGTTCTTCTTCCTCTTTATGTCATTTGGTCAATTAGAACAGATTTTTGCATATTTAATGTGCCGCTCATGAAAAAGAAGCTTAGGAGAGCTCAGACATGTATGCTTCCTTAGAGATCCACAGTGCTTGCTTCGCTCACCCAGCTAACAGAATCGCAATTGATTTATGTGGATTAAGACGCCTAATGTCAAGACAACTGGTTGAGGTTATTCAATTTAGTGCAGAACATGTTCTTTACATGTAATGTGTCTGAAATATACATTTTTATATTGTGAAGGCTAATCTTTCAGTACTGCAAATACTGGTTCTCTTGAGTTTGGCCATACAGATAACAACTTTACTAAATTCTCTTAAGAAAGGAGTACAAGTAGTTTTTATTAGTCTCACCTTGGAAAATACTTTATATACAGTAGGGTTAAAGAAAGTGTCCAACAAAAATTAATGGCTGATTCTCAGTTATCACTGAAGTATGAGAAATTTGACGGTGACTTAAATGGAAGAAAGAACCTGGTCTGTTCAATATAAAGAATATTCACTTTATCAGTAGAAAGGAGTATCACCTCCTGTCTATTAGAATTAGCCCTTGCTTAAAAGGATTATTTCTTATTCCTGCCTTGTAATAGGACTAAGAAGATAGTAAGAGTTTATTTGTTGCTTTTTAGAAAGTGTGTGAGTTGAAGCAAGATTATAAAGGAACCTAATTTTTATTAATTTGCTTATAGTACTGTATGATGGTAAAGATACATAGTGTGGATATGTGCTGTTTGTGAGCATGTATGATAAATAAACTGTCATGATTTTAAATCTAAGTTTATTTTTTTTTACATTTAGGGTTAGTGTGAATAATATTAAATTATTGTATATCTTAATTTTTTTTTAGTTCTTCCAGGATGGCTGGTTTTAAAGTGATAATGTAGAAACCATGGTTATTTTGTTCTGAATACCAGAGCTTTAAGAAAAAAAAATTAAAACTGAGAGTTTTTTCTAAGAGATCCATATGTGGTTTATCAGAAAATTAGGAGCTTATTCTCTTTATTATTAGTTCAGGCTTATACTTGAAAAAATAAAATTGAATAGATTTGTTAAAAATGAATTTATAAACCATTTCTATTTTTATCAGGCTGTTTGCATTCATTGCTTTTTCAATTAATAAAGCTAAAGTAAGGCAGGGAGGATGAGGATTATGAATATCTTTAACGTTGCTAGGAGGCATTTACAGTGTCATTCCTTTGAACTTGATGTCTGCAGGAGACTTGAACCCTTTTTTCTTTGCAGGAAAGCTTTCCTGCTTAGTTTCAGTAGATTAAAATCCTGAATTTCTTTAATTCTTGGATGTATGTTGAGGCATTAGCAGAAATGAATCTATAGTCCTTTTATAACTGTATTAACTGAAAACAAATCGTTTAACATAGAATACACTAATTTTAAGTATTTTTTTAAAAGATTTTGCATGAGAGCATTATTAAAATGAGATTTGATGCTTTAGTTTTAACAATGGTTTTAGTTGACAAGTGTCTGTATGTGCAAGAGCATGCAGACACAAAGCACAGAATATAATGTAGATTTTACTGTCTCCAGACTTCCTTTGTTTTTTGGTTTGGGTTTTTTTGTTTTTTTTTTTTTAACTACTTGGCAAGTGGTTTTGAAAGGGAAACCACAAAAATCTTCTGTTGCTGCAGTGAAACATGGTATTTCTAAGTCCATACTGAAAGACAAAACTTTTACTTTTGTTCTTGAATTTTAAGGTGCTTTTTATTAAAAATCAGTGAGTAAAAATTTAAAATGAGTTACTGGGTTCTACTCTGACAGACAAGACCCATGTATTACAGCTTCTAATACTCATCATTGCACTGAACTCAGGATGTGATTTACTCAAAACTTCCTCTCCTGTGAGTATGGAGTATCTAGCTCATTCATCTGAGATGGAAGGAGACTCTGCATATCCAGGTAGGCTTACAGAAAGAAACAAATGAGCAAAGATTAAACTTAAGTTTCTCTCCTGTTTTCATTCCTCTCGCCCTCCTGATATCAGTTCTATTTATAATCCAATAATATATAAAGTTGTACATGTGAGTGGATTTTTAGGGAGAAGGGCTAGAAATATAATTTTCTGCTGTTTGGTGGAGGAAAGGCTTTTTTATTATTGTCATCAATGGCTTTCTACTAATTTTTGAGGAAGCTGTGCAACTGGGACTTGGGAGCCAAATCTCTTAGTCCAGTTAACGTGTCAGTGGAGAACCAGATCTGTTGCTTCAAGTTCAGTCCTTTATCATTTCCACATCCCCCCTCCCATAAAGAAATCTGAAGTAATCTGTATGATTTGTGTACCAGAAAATTTTCTAAAATGTCTGCATCTTTGCTTGGGGGCTAGGGAGTGCATAATAAAACAATCAAATTAAATAAACTAAGTACTTCTGCACATGCATCACATGATGTTGTTGGCATTCAGAAGAATAAATGGACTCAAAAACAGAGTAGACAACTTTTGTGAAGAGTAGTGCATTGATCACTGTTAAACACACCAGAGTTAGAGATGGAGTCTCTGGCTAGGAATCCTTCCAACACTGACTGGTAGAAGGTTGGAGGCCCCTTCATAGGAAGGATCAAGGTGTATGTGCCTTGTTTCTTGTGCTGTCTAATAAATACACCAGCAAAACACTGTGCCTCTCATGTACTGTGACTTCCTGGAGTGCTACTGGAGAAACAGTAGAATATGAATACGCATTGGTGAAGGGAAGAATGGCACCATTTGGCCTTTGCTTGTTGACACTGGGGCACCCAGGTGAGTTTAAGTGCCTATCATCTTTATGCTGCAAACTGTCTAGGGTGTGACCCTTCATTTTTTTAAGTGTTTGTACAGTGCAAGGCACTGATCAAGAGTCCTTGATCAACTACTGAGTCTGTAGATGCTATTTTACTAAAAATAATCTTGTTATAGTATGCGACTGGATGATAATTCAGTAATAGAAATCCTATACTTCCCTATTAACACTGTAACTCTCTCTCTGGCACTGCAGCTCTTCTGCTTCAGATTGTCCCTTGACTAGTCACCTGTCCACCTATCAATCTGTATACAGAGATCTTGCAGTCATGTGAAGTATCTTGCAGTATGTGAAGAAATGTGAGTGCAGACTCACATTTGTACTGTCTTTGTGTTGATATTGTCAGCTAAAATTATTTCTCTAATATAATCTAGTTTAGAGACATGTAGGTACAAAAGATGTTCTGTGTTTCATGTTCTTGAAGATTGAAGATCTTGTACTGCTTTCTGTAATACCTATAAATGCTCATGTGGTCTGTGTTTTTTTTAATCTGAATGGTTTGTATTAAATATAATGGAGTTTGCAGAGTGTAGAAAGTCTGAAAGTTAAATAGTGTCTCAAGGTATATGAAATTTAGTGTAATTTTATCAGACTGTATTTTTCTTTATATTTTAAATAATCTTTGTTCATTTGCCTATTATAATTGCTAGCAGAATACTACTTTTCAGTATCACAGGGCATTTTACAATAATAAGCAAAGGTTTTTCCTGAACTATGGGTTTTACTGTTTTCTTCATTAGTGTGGGGGAACAGAGATGGAATTTCCAGAGATTCAGCTTCCCCTCCTTAAGCATTCCAAAACCTCAGGCTGTTTGACATAGAATTAAGCTAGGCAAAAATCTGACATCTAAGTGTATGGAAGGTGATTCTTCAGGATTCTTCTACCTGCAAGGCCACTGGAGTGGGCTCTTCTGTTTGGGGGCCAAATGGGAACAAAGAGTACCCATTGTTGGAAGAAGGCAGAAAGGGAGAAAAGAGAGCTTGTCACTTATTTCTATTAAAATTTATGTGGAAGAGGCTTATAATGTACAGTTCATTTGCACTTATCTGTTGAAAAACTGCAGATGTATTAAAGGTGGAACTGTGCAGTTGAAAAAATATTGCCTTGAAGAACGTTACTCTTTTAAATGCAAAAAATATGTTGAGAGAGATGATTCCTGAAGTGTAAAGTAATTGCAGCAGTGTAAGTTTCATTTTTGAGTGGACAGCTTGAGAGTGGTACAGTCTACCCTGGGCTTAATATATTCTTCATTACTTTAAATCTTTCATTCAAGCTTAACTGTTAAAGAGGTGTTAGCAGTTCTCAGAGGTATTGTGAGCACAAGGAAGAAAGAACGAATGAGGGGTTTTGGCCTATTCTGTATAGTCAGAATAGACAGTCATGGTGCCCTTAATCTGGATGACAAATGTAATTCAAAAGATTTGTAGTCAAGGTAAAAAGTATGAGGGACTTCAAGGTTGAATGGGCAGGTAGAAAATGTATGAAAAGAATTAGAAAAGACTAGAACTGTTCATAGAGGAATTGAAAGGAGTCTAAAGTAATGCGAAGAGTGACAGAGAGTAAGGCTGTATTGGTTTCCATTATAAGCTGAACATAACATTCTGGTTTTAATACAAGAGGATTGAATTTAAGCTTTAATTCTCAATCTAAATATTTCTACACAAACATATTGCGGCAAATGAAGCACAGAGGAGGTTGAGAGGGTGTAATGGACTGCCTTCCTATTGAAGGCTGTAGCCTTGTGGGTTAAACATTGTGCTGTGAAATGCCTGAAGCTATTAACCTCTCTCTCTTCTGCTGGAGTTCCATATGACTTAATGTGACATTGAGTAACGTTCATTAATGGTGTGAAGGTTGACTACCATCCTCTAGTGGCAGTGGGGTTTGTCTTTGGCAGTGGTTTAGCTCAGGATACTTCATTCCTATGCAGGCAACACTTGTTGGGCAAAACTTGTCTTGTAGAACATAAGGTAATTGTATTGAATAGTGCTTGTATTGCATTATTTCCTTTGGTAAGGAAATTTATTTTTGACAAATTAAAAGCAAAAAAAGGTATTTTGTTTGGTTAGTGTTTTGTTCAATCCTTGCTCTGACAAAATCACTATTACGTTGCTTTATTCCAGTGGAAAATGACTACCTGGCATAGTTGTGCAAGTAGCTTACCCAGAGCTGGTAATACTAGCCTTCTTGTTTTTACCTGAGCAAACTGTGAATCTTAAATATCCACTCAGGAGTCTCTTATAAGAGAATCCCAGGCACAGAGAACCATGGAAAGTCTAGTCACAAAGTTAGCGTAAAGACCAAAGATAGTAAGCAAGACGTTTAGAAATAGTGCTTTGGGCTATATTTTTCCAGTGATGCTTCTGATCTTTGGTTTGCATTTGTCAGTAGTAGGCTGGTTTATATTAAAGATGATATCATATATTTGTTTTTTCCTTGGTGTTTTCCTGAATATTGAGCAGTTGAAAGAGACCTTATCTTTCAAAATTATTTTTGTTAATGCCCAGAGAGTCTTCTTTACATATGTTCTGGTGTGATTCATAAGGTCTGACATGCGTTTTTTAGTCCGTATTTTAGTAGTGCTTTAATCACAGTCAGAAGACTCAAACTGAATTGTAGTAAAAGTAGAGCAACACCAAAAAATTCAATAATTTCTGAATTTTGAGCTTTCAAAAGTCACCTAGATTCTTTTCTATCAGCAAATTTTAAGCATGACAGTGAAGACTAATTGTCTTACTGTTTGTTTTTAAACTCGGTGGTTATTTCCTCCAGGAATCCTGCTAACAGGATTCTGTTTGCCTGAAAGAGGTGTTTGGTTTTATCAGCATCTGTCAGAGTAAATCAGAATTTCTATGGAAATTAGCTTATTAGTATTAATTTTTGGCAATGTCTGACTGATTCATGAGCTGCCTTGCCTTTAAAAAAAAAAAAAAGTCTCTTATTGAAAGCAAAACCTTCCATAAAATTACTAATGACTAATCCCTCAGTGAATTGAGGCTTCAAATAATGGTAATAAACAAGTGGATACCCCTTGTCTTCTGACAGTCCCTGCTCTTGCTGAAACCCAGGTGCTGCAGGCTCACATTGCATAGCATGTACCAATGGAAATAGTCCTTTTGGACTCCATATGCTTCCTCTGTGGATCATTACTAGTGAGTGAGAGTAATGCCTGCAACATTTTTACTTAAATTAATACTGTTTAAAATGTGTAACTAAATTCATAGTAACTAAATCAGAATTCTTCAAGTCTCCTAAGTTTCCAGTACTTGTTTTTAGCAGAATATGTACAGTTAAGTTTTGAGAAAATGGTCTCTGTAGTTGTTTATAGTAACAAACCTGGTTATTGCTGACATCATTATTTTTCTTTCATTCTGGATATTTCTCCTGGGTATTTGTAGCAGTAATTTTGTAATCACGCATTTTCCCCTGATTACTTTCTCCTTTATCAAAGTTAGAATAGTTTTTGTTTGCAGTTGAAACAAGCTTTTTAGAACCTTGGTGAGAAGTGCCCTTGATACTGGAGATTACTTTTACTTCTTCCATATTACTTATTTTCAAAGATTGTCTTTTTAATGAATTAACATCATTATCTGCTATGTAATTTTCTTTGTTCTAAAGATAATATAAAACAGTGATAAGTGAAGTATCAGTCTTTCATATTTTTTACAGGTGTTTCAGAGCTCTTTGCCTTCAGTTATAAGAAAGCATGGAAGATAACATTTGAAAAGCCTAATGCCATAATTAAATGAATTATACCAGGTCTGCTGAAGAATTGTATAAATGGACATTGATACAGCGCTTACTGTATGTAGGTGTGAGCAACTTAAACTGTAATTCTGCAAAGTATTACAGCGTGTAGGAGAACTGCATGATTTGCAGGTTTTCTGTTAACATTCGGTTACCATTTCTCATACTGTACAAAGGCTGCTATGTTTATAATGCTTTCTAAAAAGTTTATCAGTGTTATCTCATTTTTATCACTTTAAGGGTATGTTTAACTATAGTAACTTAATACAAGATAGGCAAAATAAATTAGCAGTGTTGTACATAGTGCTTGAAATTTTTTTGGCTAGTTATTTAGAAATAATATGCAAATTGCTCATATTGTTTGTTTATAAGCATTTGTTTCATTAGAAATTCTAATCATGCGGATGCAGATTTAATTCTGTATTGTAACTTCTTTTTAAGTAAGTGGCTATGAATATTCCAGTGGTTTTGAATAGCAATAATATATACTAAACATACAAGCAGATTCAGTATTTGCTTTGCATAGTAATTCCAATTGATAAATGGTGGTTTATGTGTTGTGTTTATTAGAGCTTTAACTGCTAATCTCATATGGAAATGTTGCTTTGTAGGGCAAAATTCAGCGAGAGGGCCTGGGATTCCAGAGTGAACTTGTACATTCCTTCAGGGCATTTTTGCAAGGGAGGTTGTTGTGTTTTAAAGGTAGTTGATAAGAGACCTGCACCACCAACCCCAGACCTGCACCACCAACCACCATCATGCATTAGTCTATAGAAGGTATTTGGGTGAACATACTCCTGTACCACTCCGTACCACCATTTATCCAAGTGAAATTTTTGACCATTTGCAGGATACGTTATAAATCAGGATGTCACTACCAGACAATCAGATTTGAACATTCCTTGCATAAAGTAGCTTGCCTATATCCCTTAGGAATACATCACTTAACTGTGTTTATGTGACAGTGTTGATATGCCTGGTTTTACATGAAAGTTAGGGTAGCATGTTATTTATGTCATCATGAATTCAAAAAGTAGGTGGTTGTGCTTTATGTATACTGAGGTTATCTTCTCTGGACAAATCACTCAGAATAATTGAAAGATGGAGTTTTATCATATGGCTATTAATTAAATCAGGAAACAGGATTTTTTTTCTTCAGACTTGGACTTTGCTACTACCTCAGACTTTTTCAGTGTTCCCTTCTCTGAGGTGCTGACAACAGATTAACATGAAACAGAGCTCTGTTGAACCTAATTATGTTATAGCTCATTGTTCTGGGGACCTATAAAACTGTTCACTCCCTTTTTATGAGGCTGTAGTCACAATGAAAGGCCGTAAACAGTGCGTTTTCTCTTTCCTGTGGGACTGGAGATTTCATTAGTTGACTCTAATAAAGGCCTGATCCAGCTGCATTTACACCTGGGAATGAATGCTTCTTTATCAGGTCTTAATCCTTAGTAGGTCAAGCAGGAGGGAATGACAGTAGGATAGCTTTTGATCAGCCATAAATGTCTGAAAGCTTAATTTCTTTTAAAATTATTTGCTATGCAAATGTTGACTGAAGACATGCTTTCCTGTACTTCAGAGGAAAGATTTTAAACATTAGGGCATTATTAAAAACCAAAACAAAACTGAGGTCTTTCTATACTTTCAATCAGTCACTGCTGAAACAAGATTTCCACATCAGCTAAGTGGATTATTATTATTATTATTATTATTAATCCTCAGAGACTCTGAGGAGGACTAATGTTTAGCATGTTTAGCCCTTAGAAATAATGTGGAAGATGATGCCCTACCTTTATTTAAGTCTATACTGTTGCTCCTCTGAGACTTATCTGGGTTATTTTTCCTTTTTTTTTTTGTTTGTTTGTATAAGATACAAATATTAAAATTATGGGAATTTTCTAGCAATTTAGTTGGGAAATGTCCTGTAAGACTTAGAGCTGGTTCTTTTCTTTTTTTGGTTGACTGGGTGTGTAGAGATCTTTTTTATATATATACTTATTTATATTTTTATATTATCATAATATTATTTTCTATCCATGCCGTAAGGTGATGGATAGATTACAGTTGTTTGACATGAATGCACTCCACTGTCTGTTCATATGTGCTGGTACTGCTAACCTACTTGTTACTCTGCTTTACCACAGGGTGTGAGCGGGGGCAGTTTCGCTGTGGAAATGGTCGCTGTATTCCTGCAGATTGGAGGTGCGATGGGGCTAGAGACTGCTCGGATGATACAGATGAAGCTGGTTGTCGTAAGTGAAACAACTATAGAGCAACTTTTTTGTAATATAAGAAATACTGAGATCCCAATGTGCTCAACTGTACCTGTGGTACAAGAATGAATATTGGAAGGAGAGAAAACTACCAGTTGTCTTGAGATGCTGCAGAATCTGCTTAAGAGTCATATTTCTTGAGTCCATTGGCTTTGGTAGTCAGAAAACCAAGTAGCGCTCAACTTCTAACATGACTTAGCCTTCTCTTAAAAATCTGAGTGTCCAATAATACCGCTTCATTTGATAACTAATGTTCTAAGTAGATGTAGAAATGTATTATATTCTATTACTGCAGTAATCCTGAATATCGGATGTACATACAGCTACCACCAGCATAACTTGAGCTCCAAATCTTTGGATCTTTCAGGCCCTAGACAACAAGCTGTACCTACTGCACCTTAAGTAGAGTCTTGGTTAGTTGTCTAGAGTTGGTCATGTTATCCTCAGTGCCAGCAGCTCAGGGACAACAATTGCATTCAGATGGGCTGTAATATCCATTCACAATGATTCTCTCAAGATGAATGTTAAAAAGTTGTGAAAATGAAGAAATTGCCTCCACAGTCTGTTTTCAGGAACTCGCCTGCATTTTATCTTCTGGGTTCTAGTGTTCTTTGAGGTCTTGTGGGCTGGTGCAGTTATCAGCCCACGTATAGGTTAGGCCAGTTTTTGCCCCTCAACTGATAGGGAGTGAGAAAGACTAATTTATGTTGATTCTTTTCAGACTGGATTGTTTCTTTGCTGCTTGACCCATATAATAATTGGAGGTCATTCACACAGCTTGGCAGTCTGATTTGTTGCTTAGCACTTTAGTTAGCTCCAAAAACCAGTGCAGTTCTGGATGAAGAATGCCTTAAACTGGCAAAACAAAATGGTGTTGTCCTATAGCTTGCTATTTCAGCTTAGTTCTGAACTGCAACTGGGAAGAAGTGGTTGGGCTTTGAACAAGGAGTGGGTAAAATTCATGTTGACTTTGTGAAAGATAAAAAAACCCCCAAACCCCGACACTTACTACATTTGTCATAGTTCTAAGCATGAAGTTGAGTTGTTCTCATTTTCATACATGTAATGAATTAGGAAGATGAAAATTAAACTTCTCAGGTTTTTTCAATTAATTGTACTTTTAAAAACAATATGTTAATGTGCTATAGGTAGTGGGGCACGTAAGTGTCTAGGAAGATAGTTTTAAACTGTTTAAAACTGGCTAAGGTTAAAATTATATTACAAGATTATTCTGTGGTTCTTAAAACAGGAATCGAAAAAAAGTGTGCATGAAGTGCATTGTCTGTAGTATGTAATGCATTTTTATCCCTCTAATTACTTTACCTCTAATGTAATTTTGTACTTCTCAATTCTAAACCTACAAAGTGATTTAATTTTCTCCCTTGATGCTTTGTTTACATTGTTAGTTGTGCTTGCGTATCATCCCATGAGCACAAAGTGTTTCTAGTTGACTTCGCAGTACTGCAAAAACGTGATCCTGAGAAAAAAGATGGTTGAGACCAGAGTCCTGTCTACTGGACTGTGTTGTGCTAGTGATTCTTCCCAGGAGCATTAACTAGGGATGGAGTAAGCTGTAACACAGTTTCAAACATTTATTTTTATCTTTCTCTCTAATGGCTCCCTGTTGTTTGGCTATTAGAAAAGTACAGAGTGGAACTGGGACAACATTATTCAGATTGTTCTGACCTGACCCTCACTTTTGCCTCATGAATTCACAGAGAAGAGTCATGAGCTTGTTTTGAAAGACCTTCTTCGTACCAGGGATAGAGCATCTGAGGTGGAGTGAGAGCAATTGAACAGACGTCTGTGAGACTAGGGAAGCTAGTATGGCTCCATATATAAGTGAAAAAATAGAGGCTCTGCCAGAGGGCAGTTCAGAGCCTTAAGCTTTTGCTGTGACTTGCCTTCTAGAGGAGCCTGTGTCTCCAGAGAGGATGCAAAACTGAAGATTCATACGCAGGAGTTCACTAAACTAAATTTTGCCTTTGAGCACCCTTCTGCTGGCCCACTTTCCCCTCCCTGCTCTGTCCATTTCCTTTGGTTTGTCAAATGCTTCATGTTTTTAAAAGAAGTCACAGTCAGTCGACACACTTGAACCTTAACTCTTCTTTTCTCTTATTTAATTGTTTTCTTTGAAAGTGCTTTCCCAGATGTCTGTGAAATGCAATTTTTTTTCATTGCTTACACTAGCACAACCTACCTGTGAGGGAAATCAGTTTCAGTGTCAGACTGATGGCGAATGTATCCCACAGTCATGGGTTTGTGATGATGAGGAAGACTGTGAAGATGGCTCAGATGAGCATCAACAATGTCGTAAGTATTTAAGTTCTAATGTTATACCAGCTTTGTGAAATAAGGTATTTCACATAGCAGCATATTGAGAACATACAGAAACAAGCCTGCTGTAAGTACAGCTTTCACCAGAAAAGTCTCTCTAAAGCAGTTTCTAGAAATTAAATAATCTGAAATCTAAAATAGATAAAATACAGAAAATATGTCCAAAAAGACATCTCCAGGTCTTGAAACCTGAAAATTACTGATGTTTCAGTTAATTAAAAAGAGAAAAAAAGGAGACAAATATACAGTGCATATTAGTTTTATAGTTGATACAATATTTAGTAGTTCCAAAAATGATGAAATGATGTTCAAACATGGTCTTAGTCACAGAAAAAGCTGTTTTATTCATTGCATAACAAAATTCACACTGGTATCTCAGAATTACAAAAAAAAAGTTCACTTCTTCAGAAAATTTTGAAATTTATATGTGTACAAAAAAAGGAGGAATTATCAGTCTCTGAAGTAAACATTGCTAAAGATTCTTGTACCATCTTCAGTGATGCTGTTTAATGGCATTATTATTTAAAATGACTGGAGCTGTTCTTTCTTATGTTCATATAGAAGAAATACAAAAAGTCCTGGTATGGGGTGAAAGTCTAGTCTTTCATTATAATTTGGACAGCTTAAACTTAGGACATAATTCCTATTAGTATTTCACTTTAATATGCTAAACAGTATGTTAATCATGTTCGAATTGCTGTTTTAAACTGAAGTGTTTAATGTTCTTGGTATATTTTAGAGCAAAGAAATCATTTAGCAGCCTAACTGCCATAGCCATAGGCTCTTTCTTTTTTCAGTATTGATAGCAAGATAAATACTGATGATAATAAAATGTTACTCTGATTTTTGAATTTCATGACTAAGCAGTTTAAGGGCTACATACAGTTAAGTATGTGCTGAAGTGATGAACAGTGAACCAAGATGATTATTGCACCAAATTACATTCTCTGTGTTACTGCATAAGACAGGAAGAACAAGTGTTGTAGTCTTCTAAAGAACAGATTTCCTGCTACTTCTAGTATTAGAAGTTACTTTAAGTGATGAGGATAAGATTCATTTGTTTTCCTTTTGATTCTATGTATAATTTTTGGATAACTTCTTTAAACTGAACAGCTCTGGAGCTGCTCACTAACCCCCTTGATTCTGGGGAGGTTCACAGGTTTAAGTTTTGGAAGGATTTTGCTCATAGACTTGATCTGTGCTTTTATATCTTGATACTTGTTCCCACTGAGGATGGAAAAATTGGAACTAAGGTTAACTGCCTTTTGCTCCCCTCTTCCTCTGAGAAGGTGTCAGCACAACTGCTGGTTATGTTTTAACTAAAGAATCTGTAGGTACAAAATGCAAAATGAGCGACAGCTCTGAGTTGACTTTTGAACTGGGTCACTGTAACATCGTTCTCCATGTACTGGTTAATCATGAGTGTTAGTAACTATACAGTGGCACTGTGCTGCTGCTGCTGCTGTTTTTGAGTCATCTCCTGGTATTTGTCCTTATTCTTCTGAAGGGACTTTTTATCTCTGTGCTTGGGAATCCTGGAGGAGCTTTTCCTTCTTGAAACATTAAAAATTTTTCCTGAGAAATATGGCTGACAGCTCTGGAAGTCACATGCAGAATTAAAACAAACTTGTTTTACTTTACTGTCTTGCTCTTGGTTTTCCTCATGACTCTAGTATCCCAGTAGCTGATCTTACCTTGGGAACACTGCTGACAGAAGAATGAATAGAGGGCCCCTGTAAAGCAGCAGACCAGATGCCAGTGTATAGACTGGGATGGTGTTGAGACATAGCATGAGTTTGAAAGAAACAAATGTGCAGGTGGCAGAAGGGAGAAGGTAGCAGTAATTTCACCCTTCAGCTATATCTTCACAGATTCAATTAGTTTGTCTAAGAACAGAGTTTAATTTAGCTGTAGTAGAATCAAAGTGGAATTGCACAGTTTTATGTGGTTGCTTTTCACTGACACAGCTGTCACGAGAAGAGACATCATCATTCTTGATCCTCTATTAGTTATGAATGTAAAATATCCCTGACTGTTGAGGCTCTGGCTGTATTAGAAAGCAGTGTTCCAGCTCTGCTGTGTTTACATTGTGGCATTCTAGTTGACCAAATAACTTAGTTACTGACAGAATTTGACCCACTAATCAAAATAATAGAGAAAACTTTAGAACAGTGAGAATTGGTAATTTAATCTTTTAGGCAGAACAATTATAGGGAGATAATTTTTAACCTAGAGGTCAACCCCTTCAGTGGAGAAAAGCAGTGACCTTGCATGCTACAGAAGGCCTCATAGAGCTATGTTATCTGCCATGTGCTTGTCAAGTGTTCTTTAATCTCCTTGAGTACATGAAGGTACAGGGAGAGAAAGTCTTATGCTAATATTTGTGAGAAGGATGGAGTAGTTAAAGAGGAAGAGGGAAAATATTCTTCTGCATAAAAAAATCTTGGTTGATGTAAAAGACTGATTGAGCGCCTGTTTCTTGCAGCGGGAAGGACATGCTCAAGTCAGCAGTTCACATGTTCAAATGGACAGTGTATCCCGAGTGCATACTGGTGTGATCGAGTAAAGGACTGCACTGATGGAACAGATGAAAGAGTCTGCCGTGAGTCTTAACTTTTAGCACTAGATCTAGTTTCATGTCATCTCTCTGTGGCATTTTAATAAATTTGTAAGATTAAAGGGCTTGTTGATGGACAGGATGACCACAATATGCTTCTTGTTACGAGAGTTTCATTTCAGATTCTTTTGTGTATTAGAGCTGATGTTCTGATACGGATCCATTATTGCAGAACTTAAATGGAAACTGCTACCATTGCATCAGGGCTTCTTGTTTGTCATTGTCTGAAAAAGAATTAATATTGCATTGGAAAAAAGCAACTGTGTTTAAATGCTTAAAGCCTTGGGAGACTCAGAGCTAACTTTGCCAAATTTTTTCATATTCTTTTTGCTTACTCTTTGCTTATGAAATCACTGGTAACTATAGCCTGTATAGAAAAGCAGAATTTGACCCCAAATCACTTCTTTGAGGGACTTTGACCCTTTCAAAAGCATTTGTATTCTAGACTGCAGTTTCCTGTGGAGATGAAGCAGCATTGGGTCATGTTGTATTCAGATAAGCTGTTTATATTGTGCCAACAAAATGCAGATGGACAAGTAGGATTTTTCAGTCTAACTTCAGAGTTGAGGCTGCTTGACTGTCTGGTGACAGCCTCCTTAGATCCTGGCCTAAGTTGAATACTGGTGGAAAGGACAGGTGGCCACAGAATAGAAGCCACACTTTTCAAAGATGTTTTTGCCTAATACCTACACAACAGTATGTAACAGCATGTAACAGCATGTCTGTTCATTGTTAGTATTAAGAAAAAGCTTTACACATCATGAGTGGTATGTAACATATGAGCCGCTATTCCAGCTGTTAGAACTTAGTGTGCCTTTGGGAAAACAACATAACTGTAAACTTTGCTCAGAACCAGACCTGGGGCGGGAGGTGGGAAAAGAAGCTAGGATGCTAAGGAATGGATAAAGAAGCAAGAAATAAAATATTGTTAATGGCTGTGCTTAGAGGAAAAAAGGGCATATGCACATGCTGCATAAAGGAAAACCAGCATATTATATGGTCAGCCAACTGCTAGTGCATTCTATCCCTGAATGTGTATTTAGGGGATAGAGTAGATAGAGCCACTCACAAGTGACTAAAATGTACACTCTGTAGAATAAAGGGTGATTTAGAACTATATGGTACTCTGGAATAAAAGGTTGCTGAGACAGCCAGCTTGGAACTTTTCCATATGGTAGACCCACAGCCAGTTCTGAAGTCACCAACACAAATGGCTAAAAGCCAAGATCCCAAGTACCCCATATAATTGCTGGAAGAATATCTTCTGTAGTTTGGCATTTTTACTCTTAAAGTTTAGAAGAATAAAAAAGATTAGTAGCTTAATTTAGCAAATCTATGGCACATTAAAAAAAATCCCGAAGAAAAGATATTTGTTTAAAAAATGCATTATCTGTGAATTAAAAAAGAGGAACTGCTCAGCACCTGAGAAATCTGTGAGTAGTCATTGAATACAGTGTGGAACAGCCAGGTGAAATGGTGTGATCGTTATAATGCAGTAAATCTGTGGCAGACTGGGAGTGGAGTCCTAAAGACAATACTCACAATTCTTTCTTCAGATTAGAAGCCGCCGTGATGTTTTAAAATTGAAGTGCACATTTTATTTCATGTTTAACATTCTCAACTAAGGAAATTAAAAAGGCAGTTTGGAAAGGGGCCTCTAGATACCTTAACAGTAGCGCTCTACTGCTGTGTGGGAAACCCAGTCATTGCTGCACCAGCCAGGAGGCCCCATGACTGTTATGAAGGCAGCATATTTAGCCCCAGGGAGAGGGACTGCCTCATATCATTCAACAGCCTCTACTCTGGTTTATTAGAATATGTGTTGACAGTCCCTCTAAGACAGAAGAATGACTGTGACTTGGAACATTGAAAGTAGGAGTGTTGGACTAGTTTAAAGAAATGTGATGGTGCTGAAGACAAGAGAATCAAGAATCATGTAATGACAAGACCCTTCCAGAAAGGCTGGTTAATTTTATTGCCTCTCTGTCTTCGCAAGGTCTGGAACTTTAAACGGAAGCCATAAGATAAAATCAATAATTTAGTGATTTTATGATTAACTATACAGTACAGATTAGTGTGTTAGACTTTACTGTTTTGAAGCAGATTCTAATACTTGCTTTGAATATTAATTTTTCCCACTGTTTCATCCATTTCCTTTTCCACACTATCTGATATAAACAAATGTAAGAGGAATAGCACTACTTTGGCCTTTTCCTTTGTCATTATTTTTCCCTTTTATTTCATTTATACTAAAAGGTTTCATAAATAAAAATGAAATATCCATGCACGATGAAAGAAAACAGCTATTAAGAATTGATTCTGTTATTTCACAGAGCATAACAAAATGCAAACTTATCATGTCCGTTTACTTATGCCTTGTACTCACTGATCTGTCTGGAAGCAGATTTAGATTGTAAAGAAGATAAAGTTTTGTTGCTGAATAAGTTACATTATTTAAGAAACTAGTCAAATGCAAAATGTCACCAATATGAAGTAACTCGGCAATTAAACATGTAAAAAAATAGAACAAAGGAATTCAAAACCTTAGTCCATTTTACTGCTAATGGGATTAACAGCAAGGGAAAACTACCCATGCAGAGGCTAAGATAAACATCAGAACAATGTTTCAGCTACAGGTCATGTAATTAGTGCATTGAAGCTGTTTTAATTTCATAAAATTGTGGGGGTTTATTTTCTTTAAATATATATATCAGGTTGTTTTTCCAGCTTTTTTAATAGCCAGCAGCTAGCAAATACTTTCATTTTAAAACTTTAGAAATGTAGAATGAAATGGCAGGCTATTTGGGGTAGCAAATACTTTTGGGGAGTAAGCAGCCTATACTGGTGTCATTTTTCTGTGTTACATACTTTATTTCTTTCAATTAAAGGTAGAATTCTCTCTCTTGCCTCAGCTTCGTAGTTGAAAAATGAAAATCCCAGCCATGTCCATTTTGTTTTGCTGTGACTGACAGAATAACCTTCCTGGATACAGCTCTGGCAGCTGAGCACTGCACTGAGGCCAGGAGAGAGAAAGGGGAAGTATTTTAAAGACATGTTGTTTGAGGCTGATGGGCTGAGTGCAGGTGCAGAAACTCTGGATTTTTAATTCTAATTTGGATGTTGAGTTGCTGCCATGGGTCAACTGCCTAACCTGTTAATTCCTGCCTCTTGCTTGCTACACTAAATAGCTGTTGTGGTCAGAAAGTGGGCAGCCAGGTCTGGGATGAATTTGCGGAGATCAGGGTGAAAGTGAACAAAGATCAAGAACTGAAGAGATCATAACGGATGTAGTCCAAGGAGGAAGAAAAGGGCCATGGTCAGAGGCTAATGTTCTTGATGTTGGACAAATTACATATAACAGCTACACGACAAAGCTGAAGGAAATATTTCCATGAGGGAGAGTTTGGGACAGGGAAGAAGCAAAACTGGAGCAAGGTAAGGAAGGCGGCCAAAGACTAGAGTGGCAGGGATCAAAATCAGGAATTAAGGCCAGGAATGAGGGTCTGGTCAGCCTGCCAGCTCTCAAAGCATCTCTGCTATGAACACTCTCTGATATCCTGTAGCTCATAGGACTCGGGCTTGGGGTAAGTCTTCCCCCTGGTGTCTCTGATAGGCTATGAGCTGTCTGGGCAATGATTTGCCCACTGTGAGGTGGTGACTCGTGGCAGTGAGTCAAAGGGTTTTAATTAATTTTATTTTGTAAAATGTTTTGAAATGTTGCTGCAATAAAAGAATGACACTTGGAAGTAGGAAATTGCCCCTTTTTTTTCTTTCTCCTTCTTGTAACATGGGTCAGGGTTACAGAAGGTTACACTTCCTGACTGTGTGACAGAAATCGGTGTCTGCTGAATCAAATACCAGTTGCAGCTGTTTCCTGTTACTGTTTTTATATGGATTTATTTCCAGCTTGCAGAACAAAAGTGTTAGGCAGAGAGCAAAATAATGCAGGTTTAGCAATTCCTGTGACATAGCTTTCAAGCATCTTCCACATGTGTACATTGAAACATGCCATTTAAATGTGTTTGCAACTGTTGCCCCAAAACAGTTTGTGGGTTACAAGGAGCAAGGTGCCTCATCTGTCATTTGTGTTGGTGTTTGCCAGTTGTTTATATTTTGCAACTGAAGTGCTGGCATACCATGGGGAGACAGATTGTGGAGAAGTATTTTGGCTAAGAAAAAGAGATGCCTGAGAGGAAGGGGAGAGAAAGAAGAGCTCCCTTTCTTCCTGAGCACTGGAATGAATGTAGCTGGATTTCCCCCTGTTTTCACAAAGCTCGTATTATCTTCTAGGAACTGTAATCACTAGGAAAAGATCTCTTCTTTTCAGTTTTCTGTAATTGGCCAAAGGTTCTTGGGAGGGAAAGATAAAGGAAACAATGTTCATGTTGGAGGCTCTTCACAATTAAAAGCAAGGTGAAAGAAAACAGTGTTTATATTTTTCTGTCCCTTCATTTTTCTCTCTTAATCCCATGTTCACTCTTACACTGTCTCCTTTCACTTTCTCCTCTTGTACAGCTGTATTCTCAGACCTCCTTAGATGCAAACTACCTACCTTGTTGTCCTTTTAACTCAGAACCTTATCCTTCCTTTTTAGCTCTTTCTAATCCATCTGTCACTGACCTAGAAAAAACCAACATGTCCGAGTCCCTGGAAGAGAACCCTTCCTTTGGTTTTTACATAGTTCCAGGTCACTCACAGAGCACTGACACTTTTTCCACTTGCCCCCTAGAACAGAGACAGTATGATCAGCTTCTCTGATCAGTATCAGTTCTTGCATAGCTATGGGTTTTTATACGCAAATGCATTGCTCTGGGATCAGGTGCATACAAAGAAATCTTAATTTTTAAAAAAAAGTCAAATAAAAGCTAGGAAACATTTATTGTGCAAGCCCCAAATGCAGTGACTAATGTAACACCTTCCCACTTAAATTCAAAATGTCATGATACTCACTTTCCAGACTTTCTTTGCTGGGGAACTTTTTGTTAAACTAGATTGTATAGGTCTTCCAGTTTAGGGGATTCATCCCATTCCTACACTCCCCACTGCCAAGATCCAGATTCTTCTTCTCCTATTCAGAACTTTCCATTTGGTGATAGGGAGTAGAAGAACTCAGCTCACTCATTGCTAATGTTTTTTAAATTTTGGAGAGAAAGAAAGGGAGTTTAATTCCTGTTTTTTCGCAACTGCAAGGACAGGCACTCCTTCATTTTCAGATATCCTAGTATTGTTATAAAGTTCTTTTTTGCCTTCCTTCATTCTCTCAGCATCGACAGAGTCCACCACAAACACAATGCCATAGGTGAATCTTGTGTGTGATTTCCACAGGGGCCTTAGCTAGAAGCTGTTGGAAAGTGTAGCGCAGTTGTTGGCCCTCACAGAAGCCAGCATTTCTTGCTTGATTCTTGTATCTTTGCTACTTCTCCTCCCATAAAAGTGTGGATGGCTATCCCAGCTACTGTCCTGATGGCACAGATGCTCCTGAACCCTGCAGTGCATTGGCTACAGTCTTTGGTGTAACTCACAGCTTTGCCATTATTCATGAGGATTAGTTCTTAATGCCCCAAATAATTAAAACCATTTTACTAAAATAATATGCTGTAAGGTACAAAGAGTACAATGTACAATGCACAATGCAGTGAAAAATATCTTTCAGATCAGTGACAAAGTTGTGATCAGAACTATGATTTACTAAGCTTGGTCTTTAGACAGGGGATTGGGAATGGGATTACCTGTACAGAGTTTAAAAGTTAAATTCATCTCCATCAGGCTTTTCAAAGGATGTTCTTGCTTCTGCAACTACAATTAAAATAAAGAATCTGTACACCAAGTGGATTTGAAAAGAAAATCAGGAAAAAGAAGTATTTGTTCACATTCTAGCAAACCACCAATGTAGTCAGAATGTGTATTTTGAAGTGTCTTCAAAACATCTTTACTTATTGTCCTGCTTGGTATTTTTATAATGATTTGCATTCATACACTAGATTATATAATATAATAAAGATTTTTCCAGGCTGAGGACTTCTCCAGGCTTGCTGCAGGAGAGAAAACTTTGACAAAGTCTCACTTCTTCTAAGGGAGTTTAATATGAGCTTGAGAAAATCTTATTACTGACTAGATCCTTAGTTTGCCTGGGCATTCTTGAAGAAACAGGCGAGACAATAGGTTCAGCTTCCTATTTGTTTGACATTCAGTCCATCAGAAATGGTTTGGAACATCACTGAAGGTATTTCTGTGGGATATGAAGAAAGATGAGGAAAATTACAAAACTGTCCATTATAAATCCCCTTAAAAGCTTTCTCACTTCAGTGCAGTTACAAAACAAATACCTTTTATTGTTCTTTTTCTTGTATGTGCCCCATAATACTTACAGTACTCTTGTACTGCCATAGCTGTTTCCTGCTATGCTGTAGAACTCCTGATGGTTCCTCCCTGTGATGGCTTCTCTGCTTCCAGACAGGGAAGAAGCATGGATTCCACAGTGAGCATAAAATGTGGCCCCAGGTCAGGCCTGCCTTTCTTCCTGTGGGCAAAATTAAGACTTCAGAATCCATGTTGTTTCCAAAGCTTTGAGTTGTTCATAAGCCTAACCCAAGCAAGAAATGGATGAGATGGCTGTGTTAGAAGGGAGTTTGTGTGATTGAGAAGTGGGGCTAAAGGATGCTAATCATGTTTAGGGCATGTGTTGGCATTGTCAGTGCAGGCTTTTGGAATGCAAAGTCTGGGAACTAGCACCAGAAGGCCACAAGTAGGAATGCTGTAGCTGGAACCCTGGTAATTTGCAACTACCATTTTCTGATTAGGCACATACTGTTCCTACCTGCCAGTTGTGGACTTATATTAATTGCAGTGAAAATGAATGAAATTTAAATGAATCAATCAGGGAGATAGTCTGACTAGACTTGTAGTGGACATCAACACAGCTATTTATGCTTTCGTGTTAAGAACTTAACAGTTAAAATCATGTAAGCCTATTCCATAGGTGTCTTGGTTTTGGCTGGGATGGGGTTAATTTTCTTCCTAGTAGCTGGCATAGTGCTGTGTTTTAGATTTAGCATGAGAATAATGTGATAACACAGTGATGTTTTAGTTGTTGCTAAGCAGTGTTTATACTAAGTCAAGGGCTTTTCAGCTTCCCATGCTCTGCCAGTGAGGAAGTGCACAAGAGGCTGGGAGGGAGTATAGCCAGGACAGCTGACCTAAACTGGCCAAAGGGATATTCCATACCATATGATGTCATGCTCAGTATATAAGCTGGGGGGAGTTGGCCAGGGGGCAGCGATCGCTGCTCAGGGACTGACTGGGCATCAGTCGGCGGGTGGTGAGCAATTGTACTGTGCATCACTTGGTTTGTGTATTATTATTATTATTACATTATTATTATTATTGTTATTTTATTTCAATTATTAAACTGTTTTTATCTCAACCCCCATCCCAAAGGGGGGGAGGGTGAGCAAGCGGCTGTGTGGTGCTTAGTTGCCGACTGGGGTTAAACCACGATAATAGGTCATTGAAGTTTAGTGGGAATGTGATGATATATAGAACAGCAGAAGCGAGGAAAACAGTTTGCTACTGCCTGGAAAAATTGTAGCTTTTTGGAGTTCTGCTTGAGTAATTTTATAATCCATGTTTTGAATTCCAAGAGTCTGAATGAAAATGTGCCTAAGTGAGAGCCTGCTCTATCTGCTTTATTAACTCGTATGAAAGTAAAATGGGATAAGAATTGAAACTGAAGATCTAAAAGGTGCAAAACGAAATTTGGTTATTCTGTTTCTTGAGTTCCATCACCTACCTGTTTTTCCATATAGAGGCAAAGGTTCAATAAACCTCACTTCTAAAAATAGCAATTATTTGCTTTCATACTTGCCATTTGCCTGAAATAAGTAATTTTTTTGTCTACACAGCAATGAGCTAAACTAAGCTTATATTCTCCTACTCAACTCTAGCACGTGCACATGCTTAATTTGTTGGATAGTTCCACTGAACTCACTGCTTGTATGCATAAGTATTTTCAGAATTGGTTTTGTTTGAAACAATCCCTTGTGTTGGCCTGTAGGTCATCTACATAAGTAGAACAGCCAGAAACTGAAAAATCATTCGTTCTGCAGAATCTTTTTTGTTTTGGGAAGGGGAAAACAGGTAATAAAAAACAGAGGTCCCAAAATTGATCATAGACTTGGAAGTTTAACACCCTTGGCTTAATTAGAACAAAACCATAAAAACCTGAAGTCTCTGAGTTTGAGGACTCATGACATTCTAAGAGGACCTAGGAACTGTAAATTTCAGGAACTCCTTTTCTACCTAAACACTTTTATTAAGATCAATAAAGTGTAAAACTGAGGTGCAAGTAAATAAAATTACTGTTCACTGCTTGCTCTTCTTTTGTGTTGCATTGTTTTCTATCATATTGTAAACTGTTTGGGTTGCAAATCTTTTTGGGGTGTGGGAGGCATCTAATTTTTCCCTTGTTTCATGTGAGGTTTTGTAGCATCTAGCTAGAGGATATTGTTAAATATCTGTTGGAGGAGACAGTATACTGGATAAATGGATTGTTTGTCAGTGGTAGTACTGGAAGTTTTGTATTCCTTTGTTGTTTTCCTATAAATCAAGATATTCTGTTGACACTGGATATATATGACTCATTATACTCTATAGTCTAACATTCATGCTAATTCTGAAGGATTTCTTGTTGTAGACTACCCAAGATGTGAACAGTTATCATGTGCAAATGGAGCATGTTTTAATGCAAGCCAGCGATGTGATGGCAAAGTTGATTGCAGAGATTCTTCTGATGAAGCTAATTGCAGTAAGTACCACATGCAGAGTGATCCCAAACAAATATGCTTTATAGACCCTCTTTTAAAGTTAAAGATTGTAGTTTTCTGACAGATTTTCTGTATGTCTTTCTGTGCTAAAATCTCTTTCAGCACATGGATGTACCAGTACGCAGTTTCAGTGTGCTAATGGAGAATGCATCCCACGAGCCTTTATCTGTGACCATGATGATGACTGTGGAGATAGGAGTGATGAAAACTCTTGCAGTATGATGTTTTTGGTTTTTTTTTCCCACTTTCTTTAACTGTTTTATTAAGAACTGGTTCAAGCAGATAGCAGGAAGTAGATTGCTTGGCTATACAGCCATCAAAAGCTAGACACTGTTCTACAAGGACTTTTTTGTATGGAAAGATGAAAATGGTGCTGTTTTGATAGACTTTTTTCAGGTTGTCTTTGCTGCTAAGTGCCTGGGTGTGTGGTTACTATTTGAATTTGCTGGATTCAGTGACAGTTTGCTTCTTAATACCCATAGTTTCACTTCTTCATGTTGTTGTCATTTTCTTCATTTCAGCATGACCCAAAGGTAATTCTTCCACTCTGAAATCTCAGTTAGATACAGCATGCTATTGTTTTTTGTCCAAACGTGTTTGGCTCTTTTTCACATTTTTATTTTGTGATAGATGGAGTGGATCTGCTAGAATTATTCCCAGTGACTATAATGTACAACTTTACAGACAGATAACTGAACAGATAGTTGTCCTTCAGATGTTCATGTAAGGTCTTTAATTGACTATTCCATTATGGAAATTTCTTGCTCATTCTTTTCTTCACGATCAGGGTATCCCAAAGTATTGCATCTCCAGACAGAATCATGGCTGTAGAGTTATCACTTGTGTGAGCTATATATTAAAAAAGGTCGCCCCTTGGTTATAGGATCTAAGTTAGTTTTGTATTCTGCATTGCAGGAAGGGCACATGTTGCCATTTAGTTGCTCTATCCTACCAAGGACCTCACACCAGTATGATTCCACCCACCCCCCTGCCCCCCAATATTTCTCTTTTATATCTTTGGCAATGCCTGTCCTTTGGAGGACCCACAAATGTTTCTGAACTCTTAGCAGGGAATGCTTCCCAACCATGGAGGACTTCGACATATATGTTCATTGGTTTTTTTACTCTGTTTCTCTGAGTACAAGGCATACAAATATTTTACCACCTGATGTCTTGAGTATCTTCTCCTTGTCATGTCCACCTTCAGGAACCTTGTTAATAAGGTGCTGTGCATCTAGTTGCACAATTAATTAAGAAATTTAGCCTTCCCTTTCATTTCTGTAAAGAACCATAGTATTCTAAAATAAAGTTCATACCTAAAACCAGAGCAAACCAGCAGTGTTTACAATATATACAAGATATGGAACTGGCTCAGTTTTTCAGGAGAGATTATAAATGACTATTCATCTACAAGACAACCTTTTGGTCACGTAGAGTAGTTTGATTTTCTCATGTTTCTTTCCTTAGCTTACGCAACTTGCAGAGGCAACTTCTTCACTTGCCCAAGTGGCCGTTGCATTCATCAGAGCTGGATATGTGATGGAGATGATGATTGTGAAGATAATGAAGATGAAAGAGGATGCGGTATATATTAATTGTAACTTCTAATGATGACATTTTCAGAGGAAGACCTCACTAAGCTACTTCTATGAAATTTTGACCAACCAAGATGTTCCGCATTCACTTTAATTCTGTGAAAACCTTAGAATTCCATCTTCACCTGTTGTTTTTTTTTTTTTTTTACTTATGCAATATTTTTTATTGTTGTGTGTGTGAGAGTTATTGTGGTGGTACTGAGTATGATGCAAACTAAGTTTAGCATATAGCAACATCTTTTTGTCTTTTACGTCTTCTCTTGCATCTTTTGTTTTTTTCTCTGTGGAGATTTTTCAGGTCATCTATTAAGAGACATGAGGCTCCTAATAACCAAAATCAATTGGTTGAAAATGAAAATAACTCAGTTCCTGCCAAGATTTGTCATGCAAGAAACAGAAATATTCATGAATGAAAGTGTGGGATTTTTTCTCTTTCATTGGCTTTTTCTAAGATGAGCATTATTCTCTTTGTCCAGACAGCCTTTGCATGTTCTGAAACCACAAAACTATAGTTCCATTTCTGGTGCACCAGCTAGTCTAAAGCTAAATGGTTTTACTGTTTCTAACAACACAGAAAACTAAAAGGATTCATGTGTCTGCACAAGTATTGTTTGCATTGTACTTTGAAGGTAAAAGAAAGCATGACGAGGAAGTATATAGATGATGTTTCTTTTATAGTCTTTCCCAGCTGTGTGCAAGAACCAGAAACTGAATAATGAAGGATAGAGATGCTTTGGGAAGCTGTTAGGGAAGATATTCTAAGTATTATTTGAAACATACTCCTCAATTATTCTTGTTTTTCTTTTCCATAGAAAGTGGTCGCCATGAATGCTACCCGGGAGAGTGGGCCTGCCCTGGGTCAGGGCATTGCATTCCAATTGGGAAAGTGTGTGATGGGGCTGCAGACTGCCCTGCAGGGGAAGATGAAACTAACATCACTGCGGGCAGACATTGCAGTATGTATTAGAATCAAAAGCATACACAGAATAGCAGATACATCAGCACTGATATCTCTTTATGTTCACCTTTTGTCTCCTAAACAATGCTGAAATTTTGGAAGCTCACTATTTTTATTGGCACTGTTTTGGCTGGATGGTCTGAAAGAGGCATATATGCTGCCAACAGACCATTTCTTTTGTAAATCTGTACATGAAGTTTCACAAATAAGGATTTTAACTCACTCTCCATATCCTAAAATGTGTTCAAGAAGGCAGGGAAAGGTGTGCTATATGCCTTTTTTGTTTAAATATCTGTGTTTTTCCCCTTTTTATAAGTACGAAGGAATGTTGTGTACTGGTTGGAACAGAGGACTGAATTAGTGTATCCTGAGCCTTGGCTAAGTCACTTAGATTAGATTTTTCAAAAATACCTTTTCACCTGGGATGTCTGGTTCTCCAGTTAGTGGTATACTGGGTTTTCTCTGTTGAAGGCAATGAGCATGCATAGTTCCTGTTAATTTCACTCTTATGAACATTGATTCCCTCTGAGAATCAGGACCAGGGTATTTTACATTTTTAATTTCTAGGAAGAGGAAAATTCCTAATAATAAAATCATGCCTTTTGGAATAGAAGGAGAGAAAAAATAATAGGAAATTAAACCTTATTGTAAAAAAGTGTCTCTTGCTTTGCTGAGTGGTTTAGTAGTAACATCAGATGTGGACTGCAAAGCAAGGCGTTTAACAGAAGAAATTGAGGAAAAGGAAGATGGAAAGGAAGGAGGTGGAAGTCAGCAAGTGCTTTACAATCATAATTTGATCACCTATCACTGAATTGTTTATTAGGTAGTAATACAAGGAAAGGGAGAAGTGGTGAAGGGAAAAAAAGAAGAAAGAAAGAGAAGAAAAGGATAAAGAAGAGATTCTCCATGGACACAACCCAACCAATATATTCTAATATATTGGAGTAATATACATTTTCTTCTTAATATAATGTAGTAGGGTTTTTCTGCATAAAAGAGTAAAGGATGAGGTTACGTGCCAATAGATGGAGCTCGAGGATGTGTTGTTCACAAGTACGTCTTGTGAAACCAGAGAAAGGTATGGTGCATTGCAGATGGCTTCCTCTGTGCAGCTTTTTACATGGCACTTACCAGTGGTGGATCATATAAGACTGATGCTTATCCTTTAACTCTGTTCTGAAAACCTATTATAAACAGTATTATCTTCTGTCTTCCATTTCCTTGCCTGCATGTATGTAAGCATATGTGATTTCGTGGAACTTTATACATAATTTCTTGTGCAGGTTTGTTTTAAGAAGCTGTTCCTAAAATTGTAGACTCATCATAGAAAAGACTACAGCTTTGAAACTGTTTGTAAGGCAAAAAGCTGTTCTACTGATAATACGTGTAATTGTATTTCTGAACTATTTTATTTCCTTTTTAGACATATCACACTGCGCTGCTCTGAGTTGCCAGTATCGCTGTCATTCATCTCCATCAGGAGGGATGTGTTATTGCCCTGCAGGATATACAATAAGTAGCAATGACAGTCGTACTTGTATTGGTAAGTGAAGTATAGTGATTGCAGGTATCTAGTACCTTCTCACAGCTCATTGGAAAAGTTTGGACTCCAGGAAGGCGAGGAAGTTCCAAATGGGTAGATGTACTGGCAAATAGAAAATCTCAAGAGTCAGCAAAAGAACAAAAATCTAAGTAGTACAATGGCAGCATGGTGACACAGAAACAAACCAGGGAGATATCATAAAGATCTCTTCCAATAAAACCGTTAAAGACATAGTGAGAGCATGATTATGTTTAAAAAGATTTACTCTTGGATGGCTGTTTTATTATCAAATTTTTTTACAGGTCTTTTAGTGGTTAGATGGAGAGAGTTTGTTTCTGCTCCAGAGATGTGTGGTGGTGTATGCCTGGAAATGATATTCAAGTGTTTGGTAGTTTTTGAAAGTGGTTGTGTATGAAGACAGTAGAACATTGTACTTTAAAATGAAAAGGGTGCTTTGTATTTGCACTATGGAATGGCTGTATCTCCTGTGACATTCCAGTATGTACATTATTTACATGAAAATGAAGAATATTTGCAAGAATGTAAAGGTAAGTAAGTGAGGTATTTTGGTGTTGCATTTCTATTCTGTAGCTGCTATGGCTTGCTAGCACAAACCGTTGGTAGGACAACTGATTTATCTCTGTAACTGGAAATAGCGTAACTTCAGAATCATGAAGTTAAGCACTGCCTAATAAAAGAAACTGGGTAATCTGTTACAGGTTTTCAAACCAAGCTTGGTGTTTGTGCTATTGAAAGTATTCCAGATGCTCAGTCTCTAATGATATTTCTGTATTTTTGAGAATACTGGGTGGCCTAGGGCTCTATGAGCTGCAACGATAGCATGGTTGCTCTTAACAGAGAGGAGGAATCAATGCACTGACTCCAGGCACAAAATTTACTTTGTTCTTTCACTCTTACGTGGCAAATACATGAAGGACACGTTCGCAAACCTGGTGCAGTCTCAGTGAGTCTTGTGTTGTTCTTTGACTGCCCTCTAAACCTAGCTATCTGATTCTGGCTTGTAAATCTGAGTCAATGTATTTTGCCGAGATCTAGGCATATATTTGTTGTGGGAGCAAGAATTGTCATGGGGCAACAGCTCACAGTCAGAGGTGTATAATTCCGGATCTTAGTTTAAATCAATGTTATTGGTTTAAGGCCAGAAGAATGAAACTATAGTGTTAGCAAAGTGTATTACTTTTTGAAACCAAAATCTTTTCAATTTGTCTTCTCTTCGTTTGCTTCTGGCTTGCTATATACTGAAGGTTTTTAACACATATGGAAGCTGGAAAGCTACTGAGAACAACATTTTTTCGGTACCAAAATGTACTATCTAGGAAAGACTTAATTTTCACTTATGTGTTAATAAATGTTTAAAACCAGAAGTTCCAGTAGGAAGAATATTTGAGATCTCATTTTCTCCTTTTTTGGCGTTACAGTAGAATTACCAGTTTCCAGCAATGTAATGTACTGATTCTACTCAGGTTTTCAAGTGAGGGAGGTCAGACTTTTAATGTCAAAACCATGTCTTAAGTTGTGTCAGAAATATCCTGGGCTTTAAGTAACCACAGACAGGATGAAACACCAGACAGTGTTCAGATCTGATTTTTTTTTTTTTTGAAAATCAGAGTTTTAAAAATCCTTGTTTTTAAAAGATGACTAGTTAAATATTTCACAATTTTAGAAGTAAAGATTCTGCAGCAACCCTGGAAATTGCTTGTAGAGCCCATCTGTGAGAACTTGCTGGGTTGTCCTAGCTGCAGACTCTATCTATATGGTGTTTTGCATGCCAAAGTGAACTACTTTGTACTTTTTGCTGGCTGGTTCTGGTGCACAGCCAGCTTTTAATTGGAAATCAGACACCTGTTAGCATGGTACCAAGTCTGAGCTAATAAACACTGTCTTTTAGCAGGACTTACTAGCTTGAGCACTGCACTAACGTAAAGGTAGGGCTCCCCTTCAGAGTGGGCTTAAATCCAGCCAAGTGTGTGTATGCAAAGTGTACAGATCTGTTGCAGGAAGAATACTGCATAGACATATTCTGTATTGTGGAAAGTAGACAATGACATCCCTTGCAATGATTTTTTTCCTCTTCTCCTTTTTTTTTTGGGGGGGGGGAAGAAGGGCATGGGTAGGTCCTTGGGCAGCAAACATCAGTTGTTTTGTTATCCAGAAATAGAAAATGGAAACATTTGTGGAAAAACATACAAAACCTCTTTTCCCATGCCACAGTTTTGCAAACAGATATAAAGCAAGCAGAGAGGACAAACTTGCAGCTTCCCAAATGTAATGACAACCCTTTTATACAAAGCATTGTTTATAAATATGCCTTAATCACTTGACAGATTTTGATGACTGCAAAATGTGGGGTGTCTGTGACCAGCTGTGTGAAGATCGTGTGGGACATCACCAGTGCCACTGCGTGGAAGGTTATTTCCTAGAGCATCATCGGCATTGTCGGGCCAACACTTCAGGTTAGTGTGCAGTAGTGCAAGTCTCCTGCTGTTGTTGGACTAATAGATAGAGCTAGATAAAATGGGGCAGTTCGCATGACTATGCCATACAACTGTGTTTGATTTTAACTTAACTCTGGCCTTAAGGACTTAAGGTCAGGACAGCATTCAGAACATCAAAAAATATCGAGAGCTGCATTTGCTGGCACCTGTAGGCTGGTGGAGCTGAGTGCCTCATCAGGGCTGCTTCTCCTCAAAACAATGTCTTCTGGCCTCCAGTGCTTTCTCAGCATTCCTGACTTCTGCAGAGTTGGGACATTGTTGCCAGAGCCCTCCTTAGTAGAAAAAGTCTTGCTCCTGTGGGAGGCAGTTTCCTGACCTGCTCTCTGTGGAACTCAGTGGGATCAAGAAATCAGGAAACCTCACTTTTTCTAGAAGGACTGCGCCATGCAAGAAGATGGTTTTGCTGAATGGTGAGCTCAAACACTTGCCTGTGAGAGAAATGATGCTCCTGGCTTCTAGTGTCCCAGAGTCTGAACTCTGCAAGAATGCTTGCCTCAGACAGTGTGGTTCCCCATCAACAGTAGGCAGCTGCTCCTGGTTGTTCACCTCCTGCTCTGTTCTGAAAGCAGGCCCTAGGAAGCCCTTCTTTGTGGAGATGTAATAGCCTAACAAGCTTTTGTGTGAGTCAGGTGTTCCTGCCTGCAGGAACTCAGTGGGAATGGGAGTCCCTGCTTGGCATAGCTGATGTTCTTGCTTCTTAGAGAAGCATGAACTGCCCAGTTCCCTCCCCCTTCCTTCTTTCTTCAGCCACGTCTGCAGAGCAGTCATCATCTCGCAATTTTCTAAGTATGTCCTCAAAAATAAGGAGTTTTTTGAGTTAATGAAATATGCTTGACTGTTTTAAGACATGCATATGCCAGCACTGGGAAAGATTGTTCTGTTTCCAGAAAAATTCTGTCTTTCACAAGAAGCTTTCTATTCAAATTAGCGTGACTTTTGGGCCAGTGAGTTGTTTGTAAAGTGTTGATTTTCTATCTTATTAATGAGGGAATTTCATACCTGCTCTAAATCAGTTTCCTGGGATTCATTTTTCCTTTAACTGGGGAGGGTTTTGTGTAGGGTGAATAGGATGTGGACTTAAATGTATTCTTGTCAGACTTACACTGAGCCTTTCAACAGGCATCTACTTTGAAAGTGAGCTTTCCTTCAAAGACTTGCTGGAATCTCTCTTCTATTGTAAGATACAGCAAAGATTTTCTGATGAGATGAGAGAATGAAGAAGGTGGATAGGATAGAGCAGTACATAAAAAGATAAGAAACATGGCCTGCCTGCTAGAATCAAGGAATATCTGAATCTCATGGGGCAGAAAAATCTTAAGAAAGTTTATATTTTGATTAAGGGAGCTAAAGCAAGGGAACAGAAGAGTAGAAATAGTCTGTTGGAGTTTAGATGCACAGGGGTTTTGTAAAAGTTTTACCTGGTAGGGCTTTAAATACATATTCCTGCCTGGTTTGCCTCAAGTCTAGAAACCAAAGGCAAATCAAAGCAGGTTAGTACTCACATAGAAACATTTATACAGATTGTAGTCTGAGCATCTATTTAAACCTTTGTGTCCAGCATGTATGAACCAGTGTGTATATATTTCAATGCCCCTTTGCAAAATAGCTTGCCTGCAGAGTAGTCATATATTTGTTACCCCTGCTTTTAGCTGGTGTTGCATCAATTATTTTTTCCAATGGCCGTGATTTACTGATTGGAGATCTTCATGGAAGAAGTTTCCGTACTTTGGTGCAGTCACAGAATCGCGGCGTTGCAGTTGGAGTGGACTTTCACTTTTACCTGCACAGAATCTTTTGGACTGATACAGTGCAAGATAAGGTGGGTAGAAATTTCAAGAAAAATATATTTTTGTGTACGTGGAAGTAGAGAACTGCAAGAGGCAGAATGTGTTGATAGGCCTTCATTTTTGAGAGCAGAAGCTGCCTGTATTTTTGTTTTCTAACAAAAAAGCTCCTTGAAATGTTTTATGTTAATGACTGCGTTTTTCAAGCTATACTATTACATGTGACTTATTAAACAAAGAATCCTATTATATGGGAATGTCTTGAGCAACTTTTAATTTTACTTGAGATGGAGTCCAAAAAACTAATTAAGAGAAATAGTAGACATTCTTTCAAAACTGAGCAAATTTTTCTTTGTAATTTTTTGAAACATGATCATTTAAAATGTAAAAGCTGTGTGCCTTCCAAGTTGATAAAAATCAGATTTCTTCATATACTTCAAATGGCACTGTAATTGAGCTTGGATAACAAATATTGACAGTATTTTGTGTAATGAGCCAATATTTTGTTACTTTTTTTTTTAAGAGGAAATATTTTAGCTTCAAGATACCGTAAAACAGAGTAATTTTAAAAAACAGTCTGGAGACCCTTGTGAAAGTTGGACTTCGCCCTTGTGCTTTTTCTCTCAGCATAACTTAATGAAACAAAAAAAGTCCTAGGTCAAATTTTGGAACTCCACAATCTTCATCCACATGTTGATTGTCATGCAGAGTGAGGGAGACTCCATGGCCTGCCTCCTGCTGACACCACGTATGGATCAATTTCGTATCACTGTTGTTATTCTGAAATGTACATGTAAGCTGTAAACTATAGTTTCTACTACAGTCCCTGGTTCTGTTGGGAAGCACACTGCATGGCTGTCAAGGAGAGGATTTGTATGCACAATTTTTGACTTGTTCACAATTCTGGCATTTTTATTTTCACTGCAGTGGGTTCCCATTACTGCAATTGCATTGACAATGGCTGAATTAAGTCAGGGTCAAATCTGAACTTTCATGATACAGCAGATTTATGCTATCTCCGTAAAAGGTATAAACAAAAGATAATATGGTTTTTTTCACTGCACACCCCAGATGGCCAGGACTGCCTTTTTATCTGCCCCAATATAGTTAAATCCTAATTAATTAATTAGGATTAATTAATCTAATTAAGTCCTAGCTAGAATACCCAGATGAAAACAATGACACTAAGAATTTTCTTATATGATGCATATTTCCGCCTGATGTCTTAAAATAAAAGTATTATTAGGGGATTTGTTTTGGTTGTCTTTTTTTTTTTTTTAGGTTAAGATGTAAACTAAATGAGAAAATTGTGGGTTGTGTTCTGTGTCATCTTTATCTCGTTTAGTGTACTGCCTGATAACCTAATGCCCATAAGCTCTTCCGTCAACAAGGTTTCCAAAGAACAGAATAGACAGTTAAATGGTTTGCTTGATTATTATTACCTGGACCTGAAGAATATTTAAAATGATGCAACTATTTCAGCTCTTATTTTTCTTGCATATATTTACTTGTGGTAATCTGTATTTTCATTTAAATACATTCCAAACCTCGTGCTGTTGTTCCAAAAAAGGGATAATGATTCCTGGCTTTTCATATTACCCAGTGTTATAATCACAATTACTGTATATATAAAATTACTGTGTTTATATTGTTTGCTTCATGTAGCTCTGAGCTTGCTTGTAAGATAACAACGCTATTTCTTCTTGAGCATGATGCTCTTAAAATTAGCCTTAAATAAAGGAGACTAGAAGCAATGCTGAGCCTTCTCCTTTCTGTTAGGACAGAGAGCTTTCCCTTTTTTTCTTCACTTTGCAATTTCCCCATAGTGGTTGGTGCAGTAAGAGCTCCCCCTCTTGCTTCTGGTCGCTGATGAGAGCTTTGCTAAAGCATGTTCATTTGTTTTCAGTTAATGAAAATACTGAATTTTGCTAGATTCCAGGAAAGCAAGATGCGCTTTCCTCATCTGTTTTTTTTAATTCAGCAATTTGTCATGTTTGCTAAAGCACGAGGCTGTTTTAGTCTGTTACCTTGTCCATTTTGCAGAAATGCTAGTTGAAGGCAAGCTTCCTGTAGTTTTTGCATTGTTTTCCAAATTTTTGCAAAAAAACCTAAGCTAAGGAACAGCTTAGTGGGTAACTTGGTTGTATCTGGTGGCCAGTTGTGGATCTGTGCTCAATGTGATGATAAAGGACAAGTGCCATGTGTCTTGTGATTAGCAAAACATCATGGGGGCACTGACAATATTTGTATTGTTTTCAGGTTTTCTCTATTAATATTGATGGCTCTGATTTCCAAGAAGTTTTAAATGTTTCAGTTGACACACCTGAAAATCTAGCAGTGGATTGGGTTAACAATAAACTATACGTGGTCGAGACCAGTGTGAACAGAATAGATATGGTTAACTTGGATGGAACAAACCGTGTGACTCTTATTGCTGAAAATCTTGGAAATCCTAGAGGAATAGCACTTGATCCAACTGTTGGGTAAGTGATACGTGTCAGGTAATGGTAAAAGATGTCAGAAATTCCTTTATTCCCATGTAAAAGGAGGAGAACTAAGAAATAGCTAGGGTGGTCATTTTAGAATCCGATATAAAATGTTTTAAACATTTACATTCTATCCTAATCTATTCTACACCTTTAATTGTTATGGGAGGGCTGTGCGCTGCTTTTATTCCCAATGTGCAGAATCTGTTTTATGGCTACAGTTGTATGTGCATGAGCAGCTCTGAAAACAGGGAAACTGTGGAATTGCCCTGCAGCAGAGTAGAAGTTATGCTTGCTGAAAGATTTCTGTTGTGATACCATCCAGAGACCTCCTACTATCTGAAATAAAGTGGTGGAGTGAATCCAGGGAAGCTAGTGTCTCCCAACCCAACAGGCTTCAAAAATGTATGTGAGCCATGAAAACTTGGATCCTCAGGGAATGGGAAGAGGAATTTCATGCAGCTTGTAGTGATGGATGCTGCTTTCATGATGCATCTATTTGTCACTGGTTTATTTCTGGCAGTACACTTAAGTCTGTATTTTACTAAGGATACTCAGTATTTCTGAGGTCTTTTGGGTGAAAGCATGTTTCTTTCTAGATTCATTGTATAAAAGAAAATGCAAATTACTTCTCGGGCAGGAGGTATAAAGTGTGTTTTCATAGCATGCCAGCTGAGAATCAAGCTCTGTCCTGAAAGGGTGCTGGTTTTAAATTCCATTCCAAAAATGTTGGTTTTTTTGTAAAATCTCAAGGAAACATGGGACTTTTGTTTGTGTTTATTTTTTTCCCCTTTATAGTTATTTGTTTTTCTCAGACTGGGATAGTCTGTCTGGTGATCCTAAAGTGGAAAGGGCCTTCATGGATGGCACAAACCGTCAGGATTTGATAAAAACAAAATTAGGCTGGCCTGCTGGAATAACTCTGGATATTGTATCAAAGAGACTTTACTGGGTTGACAGCCGGTTTGATTACATTGAGACTGTAACTTATGATGGTCTTCAAAGGTAGGAGAAATATTATTCCTTGGAGGTTACAGATACACTGATTATTTTGTATCTATTTCAAAGAAAGATTTGTCTAACAAAATGAGATACACAAAGGATGAAAATTACAACACAATGAATGTGATGCACCTTGATATCTATGGTGTCATGCTACTTCTAGACAATCCTTAACTCCCCCATCATTCTTCGTCCTTTTTCTTTGAGTACCTATTGCACTTCTTTTATAATGTACTTCTTTATAGTCCACCACTACAGTATACATTTTTATAGCATTTGTTTTTTATTATTTTTGAATTATATACATTGTCTTCCATCATAATTTCTTTGCATCTTTTTCATGAATGAATTTATTTGAAATATTCCACTCCAAAGCACCACTTTGTGTAATGGGTATTAAGCGCTCTTCTAATATTTTCTAAATCTTTGCTGTCAGAAATTAAGTCATCACTCACCCTATTGTGATGGTGGGGAATATCACAGCATGCAAGAAAGGAGTCCTTGAGTTTTTATGGGACTGTCTCTTACACTATAGTGTTTAGAAGCCTGCTTATCTCTGCATCTGTGATTAGTCTCTGTTACTCCAGCACATGAAAAAAATTGTCCCCTTTAGCGTACCTCCTACATATGGACTTGAAAAACAGTCCTCTACTCATTTGGCAGGTTTATTGCTCAATGTATTTTTTTTACCTACAAAATTATAAAAATAATGCTGGTACCTTTGCTCCTTTATCAGGGTTTAGTAAGACAAGAATGTGTTTAGTAAAATATCTGGGTTTTGGAGATAAAAACTTATCACTCACAGCAACACCAAAAATCTTGTAGATGTTGTGCAGATGGGCATGAGGCAATGGCATAGTCTGCAAAGAATGTTAAAATACAGCTTACTGTCCATTTGTGTCACATATTGCATGCCTACAGCATGAATCTAAATCACCTGGGAAACTGTTAGAGTAGAGCTGTAGAATTAATCTGATTTTGTAGACCTTCCTTCATGACTCCATGAAAATAATATTGTAGTGTTATTGTTATGTATTGTGTGAGGACTTAAATGTCTCTTTATTTCCAAATATATATCCAGAACAATACTGTCACAATATCTTGCATAGAATAGATACAATTTATTAGCATTTGGTTTTCTTTGGTTTTGCATGGGTGATTAGTTCAAGCCAAACAGTGTTGTGTGGGGTTTTTTTGTTTGTTTGTTTGTTTGCTTGTTTTAACTGCTCACATAGGATTTTATTTTTGGCCAGTGGCTGTTGCAGCCATAAATTTTTTACATTCAAGGTTTCTTGAATATTTCAAATTGCTACAGATGTCTTAGATTTCCTCTGTTCGGCCTCTTTCTCTAGTTTTCTATCAGTCATTATGAATCTTTTCCTACATTTTTGAGTGATTGTCTTTATTCACTGTGTTTTCTTGGAAATTGCTAACACTTTTGATTGCTCTGTTTTCACTGCTGTATCTTTTATGTTTATGTATCCTGTATGTTTACCGTCATCTCTTTAGTTCATTTGTTCTTTTTCATTTGTACTTTGGCAACTTCTATGTAGAAGCAAAAGCCAGTGAATGAATTAATAATCCTGTATCCTTTCCTCTGTTAATAAAGTTATTTTCTAGATAATATTTTGTAAATAATTTTAAAACCATCTTTATAACAGGAGAACAATAGCTCATGGAGGCTCACTGATTCCTCATCCATATGGAATCACTTTATTTGAACACAATGTTTATTTCACTGATTGGACCAAAATGGCGGTGGTGAAAGCTAATAAGTTTTCAGAATCTAACCCTCAAGTGATCTACCAGTCTTCACTGAGACCTTATGGAGTGACAGTTTACCATGCTGCCAGGCAGCCATATGGTAAGACAGTAAGTAGATCATTAAGGGAGGTTTAGAAACTATCTTACCAAAAATTGGTAAAAATTATGAGACTTATTTTGCTGTAAAGAACTAATAATTATGATACATAAATTTGTATTGTAAAACTGGACTGGTTTTTATCACACAGTGGTTTCATCCAGCTCCTGTAGCTAATGAACTGTCAAACGCAACATTTAAGAGTGGGGACACTTACTAAATGTATTGATATTTGGAAGAGTCAAACTTGTGCTTATGAGCAGTATTGGTGTTTGGGACTTTTTTTCCTTCACACTGTAATGAGGGTGTAGTTGGAAAAGGCTACCAATGTGAATGAATTCTGTGAGATATAATTCTAAAGTAGATCTATATGAAGAAAACTATAGCCCAGATTATGGCCTCAATCCTGTGTGCTGAGTATCTCTGTACAGAGCTGAATACCTTGAATGCCGATTAGCTCCAATGTGATTTTGGTGCATTCTAGTGTAGAACTGGTGGTGTATGATTTCCATGTGATGTAATTCCCACAGAGTCCATGTGATTTATTGTGGATGTTGAAAAAAACCCTGAAAAATCATGATAATGGTGCCATTAGGCTAATAGATTAAGTTATAATACTATCTATTATTTTCCAGTAAGAAATCCTTGTGGAAGTAATAATGGGGGATGTGAACAGATCTGTGTTCTCAGCCACAAAACAGATAATGATGGACTAGGTTATCGCTGTAGATGTACACTGGGCTTTGATCTACACGTAGATGGACGACATTGTGTTGGTGAGAAAATGCCGTATGATTTTTGGAAGTAGCACTATTCCGTTAGCTCTAGAGTTATTTCTAGAACATCCTCTCTTCAGTAGCTTTGTGGGTTCAATATGCCAAGGACTTCATGTTTTTCCATCACAGCTCTTGTTGACAGCTTTAAATGCAATAATTTCTGCTGACGTTCATTTCAAGCCACAACTTAAACTCACCACCTTTTATGACCATTTTAAGAGAGTTAGGTATGGAATATGTGTAGACAGCTGTATGATTAAGCTCTTAATCCTGAAATCAAGCATGGATGCTTGCTAATATGCAAATTTTGCATTATTTTGAACACGTAAACCTGCTTTCCTGTGCCGTAATGTGCGGATTAGGTTGGTCTTCTCCCTTTGAACACATATGGCACGAATAAGAGATTCAGTTTTGGAGCTGTGGGCTTCCATCACCAATCTGCTGCTTCCTGTTTGAGTGCAGAATTGTCACTGATGGGAGGTTTACCATGCGTATCTATGGGCAAATTAAGCCAGATATGTTGTCTATAGTTTTACTATTTGACCATGCATTTAGCTGGTTAGCTCAGATATGGTCTGGTTATATGGTGGCTCCACAAAGCCTGTGAGTTATTTTTTTATAGATGATTGTAAAGATGTGAGCACAGAAGATGATTTCTGCTTCCATAGGGATAATGTTTTCTGTAAAGGTGTATTAGGACCACAGTAACAATGCAAGAGGAATACCTGACCACATCACCTAATATTCTAGGTTGGGTTTTGTTTTTCTTCTTCAGTTTCTAGGTCTGTGTATATTTAAATTCCTATTCTCTCATTCTTCTTTTTTCTATTTCCAGGCTATTAGTGTTGCCAAAGGAAAATAAGGCTTTACAGTTAATTAATGCTCAATTTTCTCACCTTGTGAATAAGTAAAGACTGTGTCTGATCTTTTCTTTTGCAGCTGTGCAGCAGTTCCTGCTGTTTTCATCCCAGCTGGCAGTGCGGGGGATCCCATTTAATCTCTCCACCCAGGAAGATGTGATCATACCTGTAACAGGGAGCCCTTCGTACTTTGTTGGAATTGACTTCTGTGCTCAGGATGACACCATTTTTTTTTCAGACACCAGTAAAGACATGATCTATAAACAGAAAACTGATGGTTCAGGTGAGAATCATTCTTAGGAATTGTAGAGTAATTGTGGTAAGGAGAGTAGAATATATATTTCTAAAAAGAAGCACAAAAAGCCACATTGTGAGATATGCGGATAAATCTCAGTGTCACCCCAGTAATCTGGAAAATGTTTGTAAAAAATGTTTGTTCAACTCATATTAAGCTCGTTGAAGTCTCCTGTTGTTTGGCAAACTTGCTGAATGTGTTTGGGGAATGAACTATTTGTAGCACTTCTCACAACTAGTATTTGTCATCATCGGTCTGTTTATGCAGACTAGTATGCCTTTCAGTAGTATGAAACTGAGTTTCTCTTTTTAATTTCCCTATCTGGAGAGCAGGATGTTTGTTACAATACTGTAATACAGAACAAGAACATTATGGTTGTGAGATTTTTAGAAGTCCTATCTGTGGTAGTGTGAAGAATGTTTCTCTCCAATTTATAATAATGATCAATTATGTATAAAGTCAGCATATAGTCTTCTGAGCTTCCTTGCTGCCTTGGGTCAGAGTAATGGTAGACTGCAGCTGACCATTACTATGCAAAGAGTAGGTAAGGTCTCGCTGTTGAGTAAGATGTCCTTACTGCACTGACCTTACTGACCTTCGTTCATAAAACTCCTCAGTGTAAAGTTAGTGACAGATTTTTGTCTCATCTTTGGCTAGTCTTTATTTCTCCTTTTCTGGGTTTGTGCTCCTGAACATATACCTCCTTCACCTGGAGCAAAGGGCACCTCCCCTCCCCTTGGTTATTGGTCTTTATATTAAGTAGCACAGAGGCAGCATTTTTACCGAGGGAAACCACTAGTTTTGTGAACAGAATACTGCATTCATGTTATTTCCTCTGTTCCTAAACATTTACCGTCATTATGTGTGTTACAAATTCTAGGAAGAGAAATTCTTACGGCTAATAGAGTGGAAAGTGTTGAAGATTTGGCCTTTGACTGGATCTCAAAAAATCTATACTGGACAGACCCTCGATACAGGAGCATTAGTGTGATGAGGCTGGCAGATAAATCTAGGAGAGCTATTGTTCAGAATTTAAATAATCCTCGATCAATAGTGGTTCATCCTGTTATTGGGTAAGTTTAGCTTTGATTCTCGCTTGAAACTATACGAAAAAATTTATGGTTTAAGCAGAACTGGTGAGGTTAGATTTACATCTCATTCTGGATTTCTGTTTGGATTTGTGTTCTTTTCCAAAATACCATCTCTTTTCAGCTCTCTTGTCTTTATTTTGTTTGTTTTATTCTGGCCTAGGATTCAGCACCCAGAGGAAAGGGCAAGGTGATAGAGATTCTGCATGAAAGAAGCACTCAAAAGAATTCTCTTTAAAAGCACCAGTTTTTTTTTTCTTTTACTCCTGTGTGTTGATAAACAGGCAAAGAAACTTCTTGTTTCTTTGTATCACTCAAATTAGAAAGCTATTTCTCATAATTGAAAGATAAAGTTTTCTAAATAATTTTTAATATACTTTCAGTTCCCAGAATGCTAACCTTGGTTCCTTTATTTTTTCTGTCTGAATTTCTTTATTTGAAACATATTAGATACTACTGGCTGTATTTGATACAGACCTTACAATATGTGATTCAGTGTACTTAAAATGAAGCCCTGCTTTTCTTTGATGGAAATGCTTAACTTCAAATTCAATACTCTGTGTTATTTGGCTATGCCAAAAGAGCCTTTCTTTCATAGCATAGCTCAGCTTCCTACCGCCATACTACTGAATTTCTTAATTCTTGGAGATTGAATTTTCATGTTTAGTAACCAAATATACTATTTTGGAAGTAATTTCAGAAGGATAATGTTGAACTTGGATCCTTGGGTATCCCAGCCTTTTTTGTTCGCTGCTTTGTGAAGTTATTTAACACTAGCTTCAACTCTTTGACTGTAGACATAAGTCAAAACGATCAGGAGAAAATTCTTTGTAATATTCATGCTTACTTGTAAGTATTACCTGGAAGATGCATTTTTGCTTGATTCTTCCTCCCTGTCAGTACTTACTTTCACTTAAGTGAAATCCTTAACAATTTTAACAAAGTGACGGATGTTTTACGTCTAAAGGGACAAACCACTTCCAAAGATTTTGGAAGTTGTTGTACACAGGGTAAATATTAATTGTTGGTATCACTACCAATTGAGGAGAGGGAGAGGGTCAACATAAAATTGTATTTTTGTAAGGTATGTGAATATGTGGTACAAAGGAGAATGTTAATGCTGTTCAAACCTTTGCTCTGTTTAATAATGTTATATCACTGGGTTTGTGTGTCTTCTGACATGTGTCTTTTCAGGTATATATTCTGGACAGATTGGTTCCGTCCTGCGAAAATCATGAGGGCCTGGAGCGATGGATCCCATGCCTTGCCAATTGTGAATACAACACTAGGCTGGCCTAATGGCCTGGCCATTGACTGGAGGTGAGGTCAACACAGAAGGCAGAGAAGCTTTTTGAGCAAATATGTTTCTTCCTTTAAACTGTTAGGGATTAAAAATAAAGGAATTGTGTCAGATTGTGTGCACTGGCACTTTCGTATTGAAGACCTTATTTTTCAATTGGTTGAAAAGCCTGTAAAATGTAAGATTTTCTCAGAATCCCTCCCCACACACCCCAATAGCCTCTTGTCAGGTTTAAGATTATTATTTGAGAAAACGTTAGTGCTTCCTAATGGACATAATGTCATTTGAAGAGATACGACATTTTCATTATTTCCAGTTCTCTAAGGCTGTACTGGGTGGATGCCTTTTTTGATAAAATTGAGCACAGCACCTTTGATGGGCTGGACAGACGGACTCTTGAACGTATTACTCAGATGACTCACCCATTTGGCCTTACTATTTTTGGAGGTAAGTCTGGCATTGAAAAATATTATCTATTATTATCACAGATTTTTTTTCATATGATGATCTGTGAGTATATGAGTTAAAATAACATGGCCTTTGTAATGCTGCTTTTCCTATAAAAAGCACTGTTGAAAGTTTCTATAAAAATATATAGTTAGTACTTCTTGCTCATTTTTAGGACTGTTTTTATGCATATTTGTGTTTAAATAATTTGAGGCAGATCAGGTAGCTCTTTTAGTGCAATAAGGCACATATGCTGTACTAATTATAGCTTCCAAGGAGGGCTACTCATGCTGGACAGACAAGGTAAATCACCTCCCTAGAGATGATCAGCAATTTCAGAATTTTATTAATTGTATGTAGAGTTTATCACTGGATTTATGTTGTGTGTGAAGAAAGATGTCAGCATCTGACCTCTTTTGATTTTGTGTAAAAATATCTTCAAAAATATTCTAAAATTTTCTGGAAAGTTGTCTTAATGAATGGCTTCTAAAATTGCCTTGGAATTTGAAATGTCAGTTGACTCTGTTACATCTCAATTTAAGTGAAATCTGAGAGGGCTTGTTTTTCTAAGTTATGTCTGCCTGTGACCGAAGGACTCACTTTGACTGCATTAGTGATAAAAGTCCTTTTGTCTTTTTCAGTTATGAAAAATTATTAAATGTACATGAAAAGCTTTGCAGTTTTCTCTCATGATACTTGATCTTTTACGTCATATTGCTCTGTAATTGTTATATGTTAAATGTCTTTCAAAACAGGTTATGCCTATTTCACTGATTGGAGACTTGGTGGAATAGTTCGAGTGAGGAAGTCTGATGGAGGAGAAATGACTATTATTAGAAGGGGCATTAGTAACATTATGCATGTTAAAGCATACGATGCTCATTCCCAAATAGGTGAGCTCTTTTGTTGTACAGATGAAAGACATGAAATAGGTAATAAGAGACAAAATAACAGGACAGCAGGTTTCCACTCTCAATTTTAGAAATGGCTTTACTGAATCGTAACTGACATGCAGGGGAGGCAGCACAGGCATTTGCAATCACACGTTGTATATTTCACTGTTCTGCGACTGTATGCAGTTTTCCTCCACCACTTCTGTTACCTTATTTAATAACCTTGTAAAATGAAATTATGATTCCATTGTATTTTGTGTAATTGTATCACCAATTAAAACCTTGTATTTGTCTTTTTCCGGTAAAAGTGTTAGTTAAACAGAAATATTTATTTTGAGGAATTGGGTAAATGTTTATTAATCAAACTACTATTATTAAAGTAATCACTGTGCATAAGTCTGATTTTTTTCTTCTTTTCACTGCTGAATTCTATGCAAGTCTATGATCTAAAACAAGGATTTGGTATTGTAGTTAATTTAGTAAAACACCCCATGCACTTACCAAACTTATGATCAAACCGTGTGCTAAGGCTCACCACCCATTTGGTGTCCAAAGATTGGATCAGGTCTCCCAGCCTTGCTCAGACAAAGGTCCTCATTTGTGGTAGTATACTTGTTTCCAGGCAGTTGCTGAAAATTGGCAGAAAATTGGATGAAATTTAATAGTATGTTCTTGGCTTCCATAAACATTTGTGTCAATGAAAAGTATATGGAATGTGGGACTTATTACTATGACTTACTGCTACTATTACTATCAGTGAACTTGACCCTATTTTGCAGTGTATGCAAAACCAGGATTTGCTACAGCACCTTTTTTTGTAAAACATTCTTTTATAGTTATTATGCACTTTTAATAGTTCCCAAGCTGTTATCACTAGTGTATACATTGACCTTCTCTATCACTTTTTAAGGCTCTAACTACTGTAATAGAGGAACAAATCCCAATGGAGACTGCAGCCATTTCTGCTTCCCTGTACCAAATTTTCAGAGAGTTTGTGGTTGTCCTTATGGCATGAAGCTGGCTTCAAATCAGCTGACATGTGTTGAAGATCCATCCAATGAACCACCCACTTTGCAGTGTGGCTCCTACTCATTTTCCTGTGGTAATGGAAGGTGTGTGCCTCGGTACTATCAGTGTGATGGTGTCGATGATTGCCATGATAACAGCGATGAACAAAACTGTGGTTCTTCAAGTAAGTAATTCCTGTAATTTACAGTTAGTATTTGTTGTTTGCAGTTCAGAAAGTTTGATGGGTCAGCCTGATTTTGTTGGAATAAACCCCAATTTTTTAGGGTTGCATCTGTGGATAAATCCTGAAATCTACCTGGGAGATTAGTTACTTTGGAAATTATTCAGATAACTCCTGGGAATACGGGATTCAACACTGGCCACCTAAACAATGCATGAAAATATTCATATCTCACTAGTTCTCAAAATTCAATTTACAGAGTAACAAAAATTTATCTTCTAAAGAAAAAAGTTGTCTTTATTCTTAGTTTTTTGTAAATTTTGAAAGATATTGGAATATCACTTGCTTGTCTTTTTTTGATGCACGGGGAGGGACAAACCATCTTAATAAAGATGAAGACATTTAAAAATAGCACCATAAAAAAATAACAAAACCATATGCATTGTCTAACCTTCCTCTAAGACTAGAGCAGCACCTTTTATTTCATTTAACATCTGAATAGAAATTTTATGGTTTTCATTGTATTTGGGCACTTCTGAACTATTTGTTTCACCTGGATTTTTACAGTGAAGTGGATTAAAAACACATTGGTTCATTTCCTGGTTTTACTGTAAAGTGTCTCGCACAAAATATTTTGTTGATCAAGTAAATTGAGAGAACAGTGCAATAATTATAGTTGATAAGGTATCGAAGAATTCTTGGCTTTTATGACATATTTGGTTCTTCTTTCTTCAGAGTTAATTCTTGTTTTAAATCACAAAAAAGAAAACAGGACATATTAATAAAATGTGCTCCCTAATGCCTAGGACTAACTAGTATGAATAAGGTATAAACTCTATTTCTTATTAGTGGGCTATTTTAGAATAACTGGAATGTCTTTTGGGGAAAAGGAAAGTATAAAGCAAATGGCTACTTGAAGTTATTTTTCTTGTTCTTCAGATTGTTTTGAGTGCTTAACAATTTAGGTTTTTATTGATTCTTGCAGTTTAAAAAAGCTTGTAAGCATTCTGTTCGGCTCTGCAGCATGTTGGCATGACAGACACTTGCGTTTTAAGCAATGTGCATTTTAGAATTTGATGCATATTTTAGGCATTCTGTAAATGTACTGAATACTCTGGCAGGGAAGGCAAGTTTTGGTGATCTTTATAAAAGCGTCCTCCTGTTTTGTTTTTTATTTAGACAATACTTGTGCTTCGTCAGCTTTTACCTGTGCCAGTGGACAGTGTATTCCAGGTCGCTGGCGTTGTGATAAACATAATGACTGTTTTGATGGCAGTGATGAATTGCATTGTCCTACACAAGGACCCACTTCATGCCCTGTAACCCTGTTCACCTGTGACAACAGAAGATGTATTCCTAGGATCTGGCTGTGTGATACTGATAATGACTGTGGTGATGGGTCAGATGAAAAAAACTGCAGTGAGTATCACAACTGTTGTTTTTTAAACAACTGTGTATGTCTACATAGATATGTCTGTTGGTGTAAGGATGATAAATGAAATTAGGAAGAAAGAACTAATATGTAAGTTAGATTTATATGTTGCAGTCCATAAGATGTGGAAAACGCATTTAATTTGAACTACCACAGCCAAGTAGAATGCAGAAAAATAATTAAAAAAAATAGAAAGGGGCAACTGTGGTAGTTATAATCATGGTGCTGCATAATGTCATCCACTGCAATTTACAGCAAAAAGCAGCTAAAGCTTAGAAGTTCTAAACACTTACTTCATCTCAGTAGTGACTAATGGTGAAGTCAGCTAATCTAGTCTGGAAGTTTTTACCAGAAGTAAGACAGTAGTTTTTCCATATACTTTCTTTAGCATTATTTACCACTGAGTGGAATATTCTGTTTGTTTTGCATGAGTCCAAGCCTACATATGAATAAACAATTACCTGATACTAATGTATTAGTGCTTGTAACTTATGTGATTGCTAGTTGCTGCATTACATGCTGCAAGTTAGTGATAGTGTCTTTCTACTGTCTCAGTATTATGCTGATTTCAGAAGCAAGAAAAGAAACGCATCTGCATTTATTGTCATTCTTAATAGCTTTCACAGGTACTTGTGAACCCAGGCAATTTCAGTGTCCGGACCATCGCTGTGTTGACCCATTCTATGTCTGCGATGGAGACAAAGACTGTATAGATGGTGCTGATGAGCGTGACTGCAGTAAGTGTAACTTTGTTTGTTGAATGCTGCTTTATTGTTTCCTCACTGTTGCCCCCTGAGGGGTCTTTGGTGACCTCATATTACCGGCTCCAAGATAGCAGAATGCATAATAAACCTATCCATAAATTCACACTGCTTGTGATGCTTGTTTTAGCATTTTAGTAAGCCCTTTGATCTCCAGGCTGGTTGCAGAGGGCTGAAATCTGTTTCCTCTGTTTTCCGTAGATTCCAAGGTCACTGCATTTTCTGTGTCCCAGGGAACTCATGGTCTTCAGTGGAACTTGGACTCCTGATATCATATCTGACTTGGGCACCTGTAGAAAAACTGGGTGCAGTCTAGCTCTGTAAAATAAATAATAACATCAATATTTTTTTTATTTTGTAGTATATAACTGCAGTGCCACAGAGTTTAAATGTCTAAGTGGGGACCAGTGTATCAGCACTTACTACCAGTGTGATGGTGTTTTTGACTGTAATGATCACTCAGATGAGACTGATTGCCGTAAGTATATTGATGCTGAAAGAAGGGCTTCAGTTATTAGGTGATGCTTCTGAAAATGTTCTTTATCTGCTATATCAAGTGGTTGGCACTACTGTCCTTAAAACCTCAAAATTCTTTTTAGGGAAACTTGTCTATAAATCATTTTTCTGAGCAGAAATTTCAAACGCAGTAGGTTCCAGCTAAAGAGTAGATTTTTCTGGCAAAGAGTAGAGTTTGCATTCTTTTTGGCTCTAACGTTTTCTTTTACTTGGCACCTCAGTGTCAGGGTTTAAAAGTAAAATTAAGAATCTATTCATCTAGAAAGCTGAAAACCTTGTATCCGTGTGAGTTAGATTGAAACTTTTCCTTGAGCAATTTTTTACTTTTAAGTTAGTTAAAATGTTGCAATGAAGGGCAGTGAAAACTAGTTTTGGCAAGTAATTTTGTATTGCTTTGGCCATGTACATAGATATTAATATACATAGATATCAATATGTGCTTGCTCAAAATATAACACTAGTTGAATTGCCTTGTTCACCATATTATAAAGTAGGAGTTAAATTGGTCAGATTCTGACATGTCATGTAGATTGACTGTGATTCTATGGCCTGATCTAAAAGCAACACAGTTCTTAATAGTATTGTAACTACTTGTGCAAGAGATGAACTGAACATAGTGATTTTGCTTCTCTGTCTAAAATTGAAACAGCTTCTGAACTGTTCAATGTCACTGTTTTAGCTACAAGACCACCAGGGATGTGCCACCAGAATGAATTCCAATGTCAATCAGATGGCAATTGTGTTCCTGCTAACTGGGAATGTGATGGCCATCTTGACTGTGCAGATGGCTCGGATGAACATCATAGATGTCCTGCCAGGACCTGTCCTCCATCTCTTTTCCGCTGTGATAATGGCAACTGTGTCTATCGAGCATGGATCTGTGATGGTGATAATGACTGCAGGGATATGAGTGATGAGAGAGATTGTCCTACTCAACCCTTCCAGTGCCCCAGCTGGCAGTGGCAATGTCCAGGTCACAGTATCTGCGTGAATCTGAGCAAAGTATGTGATAATTCTGCCGATTGCCCTAATGGAGCTGATGAATCCCCATTGTGCAGTAAGTTACTGTTCAAGCATCTACTATAGCCTACTATGTGCTACGGCTTCAGAAAGAAATGGAATATTCAGCATGCTGTATTTAGTGCAGCAACATTTCTAGCAGAAATTGTAAGCACGCTGAAATTAGAGCTCAAATTACTAAGTGGAACTTGCTTGCAGTGAAAGGAGACTATGATGATGACAGATGAATTCATTATCTATGTCCAATCTTGTGCTCTGAATTCAAATGTGACTTCCACTGACTTCAATATAGGTCTTTATATAGCAATATGGGAATGAGCTTTGTGTTCCTGAACACATTCACTAAAGCATGGTATGCTTTAAGTTCAGATGAAATGTGATTCAGTCCTTAATATTTTCTTTCAAATTTCTAACTTCAAAGATAATGAAAAAAATCTAAAAGCTCACATGTAGCCAGAATTTGTATTTATGTTGATTATGAATTGATTTAAGCATAACCTTTTTCTTTCTTTCCTTCTTTCCTCCTTCTTCTCTTTAATCAATGCACATTCTCAGATGAACCCCAGCCAGGTATGATTATAAGTGATTTTAAATTATTGTTTATTAATACAATTTTAGGTTTGGAGTGGTACAGTAGATGTTTGTATATTTCTAGCTAGTTTTGAAAAATTTGTTATAAATGCTTAGAGAGCCTTCTGTTTAGCATTCATTTAATGGGATTCAATAGTACATACTATGTTGTTACCTGCCTTTATGTGCATTGTGTGTGTTATATTTTGCAAAAGGGCCTCAGTCCAGTCTCACATTGCATAACTGATGATTGTGCAATCATGTTTTAGCAGCAGTCTTAGGCTAGTAATGCAATTGCAAAGTATTAAATTTAGCATAAGAAGCTTTTGTTAACTATTTGCTTATTTCCTTTGCCAACCCCATTTCAGATCAGGAGAGCTGCTCTGACAATAATGCAGGCTGCACTCATGAATGTATTCAAGGACCCTTTGGAGCTCAGTGTACCTGTGCTGTTGGATACCAGCTTGCAAATGACTCCAAGACCTGTGAAGATATTAATGAATGTGACCCTCCAGGCTTTTGTAGTCAGCATTGTTACAATGAGAGAGGGTCTTTTAGGTGTTACTGTGATGAAGGATACATTCTAGAAACCAATGGGAAGACTTGTAAAGCAGCAGGTGAGGAACATTGTCAACCTAAAGAATGACAACAGTGTCTGGAAAATGTCCAGCTTTGCCATTTTCATATTGTTCTCCTTTAAAAGAGCTGATGTAAACAGCCACTTAAAGTCATTCATGGCAGATGACCTTGAGTATTAAAACTGTCAGCTGAGGGGTTAATTGGAAGCTATTATTTCCTTGAAACAATATATTTAAATCAACACTGTAATTTTTAATCCTGGAATGGTCAAAAATAACATTCTGGAGAAAAGCAATGCCAGGCACCTGTAAGCCATAGATTAAAATTTGCTCTTTAGAAAGTTCAGTGCTCACAGAGTGTTTTAAATCCCAGCCTTTCACAAGACTTACCTACTGCCTATGCTGCACTTCGCTCATTTCTAAAGAGCAAACAACACTGACACAGCCTAGCTGCCTGTTCTGTGTCTCCTATGTAGTACACTGACAGTACAGAGGGAGCCATATACCCAGTGGAATTTGTCACCACAGGTTTCCTGGTTTAGGGATATACTCAAGTTGTGGAAGACTTGCAACTTACCTGCAAAGAAGTTTGGCCCTTACTAATAGGGAGTTTCTCATAGTTTGCTGTCTTTGTGGTTGCTACTCTTCAGTTGTTTTTCAGCAGTTTATCAGTGTAAGCTGCTGCACAGCAATCTAACCGCAGCAGCCTATGGCTTTCCTGTAATCTGTTTATTCTCCTCCCTGGTCCCCATGCAGTCTAAAGGGGGAAAAAAGAGCAAGCGGGCTAAAAAGGAGGAAGAGCCAAGCTGAGTAGAATAACTGGTGGTACAAAGAACTTTGGGGTTTGAATCAGGCCTGAGAGCTGAGAGTGGCTTATGGAGGAATGAGGGTTGGATGTAAGCAGCAAACTGGTTGGACAATGGGGAGGAGGACCTGAGGTCCAGATATGAGACTGGAAGGGGAGTCTAGTAGAAAGAGTAAATGATGAAAAAAAGGGTGGAGAAAAGCCAAGGTAGATCCAAAAGTCAGGATGGACAGACTGGGTATGATAAAATATCTTGGCCTGAGAACTCATTTTAATTTGTCCTTTCAATATGTATATCTAGATAAAAAGCTTTGATGCTATAAAGCCATGTCAAATTACTCAGTGTTTCTTAGAGAATTACTGTTGAATAGCTTATTGGTTTATTTTAATTTCTTTTCCTTTGACAGAGTCTGGGAATCTTCTTTTGCTGGTGGCAAGTCGTAACCAAATTGTTGTGGACAACATCACCTCTCAGTCACACAGTATTTATTCTCTGGTTCGGGATGGGAGGAATATTGTGGCTATTGATTTTGATTCAATCACAGATCGTATCTTTTGGTCTGATACAACACAGGATAAAATTTGGAGTGCTTATCAAAATGGGACTGACCGAAAAATAGTAAGTTTTGCTGAGTTATTCTTGTCTCTTCCTTGTGGAGAGAAAATCAAGACATTGTATCTCCAGTTAACAAAGGGGAAGAGGGAAATCCCAGTATAGTAAGAAGAGAGATAACATAGACAAAGTGAAACAACTTTGTAGATACTAAGCCAACATTTCATACAGCTTTTTGAAAAAGAAAACCAAATGCTTTCAAGAAGCCCTTTTTTAACATCAGGCTGTAAGTTGATTTTCCTATTAGTAGGTGCTAACTTCTTCAACAGACACACCGAAGTTAGTAGGAGTGTCTGGGTATATGCTTTGTTAGCACTTTGAATATGTATATTGTGACTCATTCTACATAAGACACCTAGAAAATGTTGGAGATTTGGTTCCCCATTTTCCATACCTATAGAAATGGAAAGGGTAAAAATTTAATATCAACTAGCTTGTTCTCTCTCTCTCTCTCTCCTTTTCTTTTAATTTTTGTTATTAAACAGGTGTTTGACAGTGGTGTCACCGTGACTGAAAGTATAGCGGTAGATTGGGTAGGTCGCAATCTTTACTGGACAGACTTTGTTCTGGAAACAATTGAAGTCTCTAAAATGGATGGGAGCCACAGGACTGTGCTGATTAGTGAAAATATAACAAACCCAAGGGGACTAGTGTTAGATCCCAGAATTGAGTAAGATTTTTTTTTTATGTTCTGTTTTGAAAAGATGCATATTTTCTGATGTAACAATATTCAAATTTGAGATATGCCCAAATTGTATTGTAATTGTAAATGACAAGTGGAAGAGAAAACTTAAGACAATTTTTTAAAATAGCGTGTTTGCAGAGTTGATTTAATATTTAAAGTCATATGGTAATTATTTGTAATCTCTTCCTCTGTTTCACTGTAACAAGATGGTTTTTTTCCCTGTAAAATAGATTTTCCTACATTTGCTTCCTAGTTAAGAACTATTAATTCAAAATTCTCCCATACCATTATCAGTTGGTGGTATACCACAGAGTTACATGTAATACAACGTGGTATGCCTACCTGGCAAGAAACAGGTTCCTTCATTGCCCCAAGTCTAAAATAATTATATACGGTATTAATGTTATCACAAAAGCACCTTCCCATTTCAGACAGCAAGTGGCATAGAGTAAATGGAAGGTTATGATTTGAGCTGTTCATGTACAAACTTCTCCTGTTTCTTGAGCTCTTCAATGCCTTGAGCTCTGTTTACTGTCAGCCACCTGGGGCTCTTCAGTAATAGCACTGTTAACATTATCAATGCACGCCTGTAAAAGTACAAACCCATATCAAATTATTATTTGGCAACTGGAGAATCAGATTACAATCAACGTTGAAAACAGCGATAACAGTAGCTTCTATATGCTGCTATTATTGACAAATGAAAACAACAGTAGAAGTATTAAAAGAATTTTTACAACAGAAATTGTAGTAATATCTGAAGTAAGCATATTGCCAAAATGAATAATTTCAGTATCGTGTAGGAATTTTCTTAAAAAGGTTGTTTCTATTTTTCGGCTAATGAGTCTTTGTGTAACGTTTCTCCATAGGCAGCTAGTTTTTTTTCAGATTGGTAACCACAAGTTACTTTTTTCAGTGCTCATGTAATGTTCTGGACTGACTGGGGCCAAAACCCTCGAATTGAAAAAGCCAGCATGGATGGCAAAATGCGAACAGTGATTATTAACAATAAAATCTACTGGCCCAATGGACTCTCCATTGATTACCCAAATAAACTTCTCTATTTTGCTGATGCTTATCTTGATTATATTGATTTTTGTGATTACAATGGAAACAACAGACGACAGGTGGTTGCAAGCGATCTGGTAAGACATTAATAAGAAACCATTGTTTTCCCATGTCCTTGCTGATAGTACTTAAAAACGTGTTTGCACTGTCATAGACTTGGATGTATTTTTCTTCAAAATACTTGGGTGAAGCAGATACGAAGTATTTTAGCTGTTTGCTACAGCCGTGTCATGGTTTAACCCCAGTTGGCAACTGAGCACCACGCAGCCGCTCGCTCACTCCCCCCCCAATGGGGTGGGGGAGAGAATCGGAAGGGTAAAAGTGAGAAAACTCGTGGGTTGAGATAAAAACAGTTTAATAGGTAGAGCAACAGTCGC
>NW_008824939.1:3814598-3826889 GCF_000699105.1 Pygoscelis adeliae | reverse complement strand
AGGTTCGAGCTGCTTTGGAAGTGATCGGCACTGAAGCACAGCTCCTCCTGGCACCCCGACTTGGGCTGGATGTTCAGAGGGAGGGTCCCCTGTACACATCACGCAACTGATTAACTCTATCCCTGCCAAAACCAGGACAAGCCAGAAAAAGAAGAATTGCATATTCTATTCACAGTCTCTCAGGAGAGCTTCAACAGAGCCTGGAGCTGAGTGTAGACTTAGTGCTTTAGATCATTCTCATTTGTTCTGTCTGCATGCATGAAGACTAAAGGTGACATCTGACACTGCTGCTACTAGCTGGTGCATTCACTGTAGGCAAATACAGTACAAAAAACCTGGAAAAGCTTTCACTGGTCACCTTCTGTGAGTGATGATTGCTACTATTCTTGACAGCAGTGAAGGGTTTTGTGCTGCCAGGACTTGCTGCGTGCGGGGCACTTCATGAAGACTGTCCCTCTTACAGGCTACTTCCCAATGAAGAGCTGCTGGCAGCTTGTAGCACTGTCCCTGTAGCAGCACAATAGTTCAGATGTTCAGTTGGTACACATAAGCTGGTATAAATAACCTCATGTATATTTTCAAGACTTGAACCTTGGGACTTTTATTTTTGGCTAGAGAGACAATTCTTGTGAAATAGGAGCCAGTGCAATCTTTCTTGCCCCACTCCTAGGTTTATGAAATTTAGATAAACCACCTTCTTCGACCCTCTGGTAAATTATAGGGGAGCTTGTCTGAGATGCAAGGTCTTGGCAGGTCCGTAACTCTCACTAGATATTTCCTCTTGTGCCCTTGAAAATCTACAGCTGGGTCTCTATCTGTTGGTTCCCTGTGTTCTGCCCTACAGTCAGACTGCTTTGTTAATTCCTCATGCTATACATCTCACAGGGTCTATTTAGCATTTTCATTTAAAAAAAAAGTCTATTTCCCCCATAATTAATGTCTTGTTTTCAGGCAGTAGATGGTATTTCATATTCTTTTGCTGAAAAATATATTTTGAGACACAGCTGCTTTTTTCTTATTTTTTTAAATTATGCTCAGCTCTGTTGTTACTTCATTGCAAGCTTTACATACGCAGATCTCCAGAACTAAATTGAAAAACATCCTTGTGTTTTAGATATTGCAGCATCCACATGCTCTAACTGTCTTTGAAGATTTTGTGTACTGGAGTGACCGCTATACTAATCGAGTAATTCGAGCCAATAAATGGCATGGAGGAAACCAGACAGTGATGATTTATAACATTCACCAGCCTTTGGGGCTTGTGGCAGTCCATCCTGTAAAGCAGCCTAATGGTAAGTTCAGCAAAACAACTTCGGTAATTACAAAAATAAGCCGTGCGGTAATGTCATGCAGAGGCACTCCTGGAATCAGCCTTGTCAGCAAATGGGCTGGGTTAAAACAAGCAAATGATTCATACTATTTACATGCAATTGAAGGTCATTTCAGCCTGTCCAACCTGGTGTTCAGGGAAAGTAACCTAGGCAGCATGTAAGCGTAATGACTAGCCAAAAAGGATAATAGGGAAGTAGAATGTGCCATTTTCTTGCACCTTGTTTTGAATGTTTTTATAAGAAAATTGGAGCATTTTTTGAAGGCATTTTAATTTTAAAAATTTGTCTCTGTGGCATACTAGACTCAGTTCCTTGTATGTTAATAATACCATTCTTTCAGACAAGATTACTGTCATCAACCTTCTCTGAAAGCACTTCTGCATTATTTTACTTAATGAAATAATAATAGTAATAAATAAACCCCTTCATTGCATTCAGGATTCCCTCTGAGATCATATGCAGGTGATCTTTTGCAGCTGAAAGACCATAAAAAAAAAATAATATTTTTTTTTTGCTTTCTGTTAGGTAGAGTTATCTTCCCAATCAGACTTTTCGTCATTTCATGGCATGACTGGAAGAGTGGGAAATATATTGACACGAATATTGTCTTTCATTTTCTGCTATATTTCTTGTGTATGGAGTGTTTCTGATTAATAAATATTACAGTGACTTACTTTTTTTTTTTTTTTTTTTACCCTTGAAAACTTTCATACTGGGGAGGGCGGAGATTTGCATCTGAGTAAGGCGCTAGTAATTTCAGCGGTATATTTGTTTTGGAACAAAACCTTCCCCAATCATGTTCAGAGCTAAAGCCACTTAGCACTTTCACTGCAAATTGTTCAGTCACCAGAGGGTACCATTAATTTATACATCATAGTTCTGGTTTAAGAGGTTTTATTTTACAACCCAAGGTTTAAAAAACTTTCTACCACCAGTGGAGAAAATTTTTTATTTTTCTTCATTGTATTAAATTAGTACATTTTATGATGTTTTGTTTAGAATTGTTCTGTTGTACTTTATGTGACCAGACAGAGAAGAAGGGAGTAAAGCACTTCCAAAATAGCAAAACATGCTAATCTTTACAAATGAAGAAATAATTATTTGCTGATTGAAATTCCAGATGCAGTATTAAAACTCATCCACTCTCCTTTTTTTGTGAATCATTAGATCTTACACCAACTAGAATTTAGATTTGTTATACTGATGAGATGAATAATTTTCTTACGGTTTGAGTTCTGAGTTTATGCCATTGTTTTATGGTCATCTTGTTAATTTGTTATCCGTTCTTGTTAGTTTTTATATTAGGAACAATTGTGTCATTTCCTGGAACTTCAAAGCTTCTTAGAGTAAGGCCTGCTGCAGTTGCTAAGGATATACTCAAAATCTGATTTTTCTTTTCTTATGAAGATGGCTCATTCTGAAAAATCATCTTTAGCAGCAAGTTTGTGGAAGTGACCTAAATGGTTGAATTTTAGTGTATAGTAATAATAGCAGTCAGTAGAGATCTTCTTCACTGTCTTTTTTACATTTTACAAGCTTAGACTCTCAGTTTCAAAATGATCCAAGAGATTATGCATTGAACTTCCACTACCTTTGAACAAGATGTAGGCAACTGTTTTATCTTTTTAGTTTTCTCCAAGAAGCTTCAGTAAATAATTTAAATCCCCCATCTAGAAGGGTTATAATGATCAAAGACTGAAAATCCTGCACGCCTCCTGGTGCAGTTATGAGAATTTTGAAAAGGAATTTGAAAGATTTTCTATGACGCAAAAAAATTGAAAAGACCACTGTGATAATGGTACTGGTTTTACATGAAAAAATATATCCTGTTACAAGTGTATTGTATTGCTTGTGGTTCTTGGAAATAACTTTAAGGAAATGGCAAAACTGATTTAGTGCTGGATTGATATTATCAGTAGCAATAAGATTGAATATTCTTTCCAGTCACTCATATTGTTACAGTTGCTAATAATTTCTTTTTTCTTTTCAGGTATCAATTCTTGTGCATCGTCCCCCTGTAGCCACCTCTGCTTGCTTTCTTCATCTGGACCACTTTTTTTTTCCTGTGCTTGTCCTTCAGGATGGATGCTTTCCCCTGATAACAGGAACTGCATGAGAGGTAGGGCAGTAATAATGAGAGATGAAAAAAAAGGCCTGACACTGTCAAATCCATCCCTCTGTCAGGCAAAAAGCATACTTCAAAACTGTGGGCTGCTACTCACGAAGCAAAGTTTGGGGCCATTCCAGGTAGACTTCATTTAGGATGCATGGAATGTACTTGGCCTAAAGGTTTGGAACCAGGCTCTGGAAAGAACTCAGGTTCAGCTGCTTCATTTGGGGAAAATGGATGAACTCAATTTTCTTTTAAGCACTTTAAAGAAGCCACATTTTAAAATTTCTCAACACGTTGTTTAGCTAAAGTTAAAATGTTTAAATACAACATTTTCATTAAAAATGAAAACATACTCTGGCAGAATGTTGTCCTTCTCATTATAAATATTCAGTCTGGAAACCTCTTTTTTTTAGAATTGCAGTTGTAAGAATGTTGGGATGCAGGACTACAAGGGACTTTCTTGGTCACTCTAGTCTGTTTCCTTGTTGTCCTTGACTACCGTATCATATGTCCCCTTTCACCAGTCAAGCTTAATTTGGTTTCTTGCCCCTAAAACTCACTGAACATCACAATTTTGACATTTGGAAACCTTCTGATTTTCTGTTCAAATATAGTCTTTCCCCAGTTTATGTCTATTTCCTATGCCATTTTTGTCCTTCAGGATAAATAGCATCAGTAGTTCTCCTTCATCCCTGGTATATGTTCTGTTATATATTTGAAATGACTATCACATTCTTTCTCAGCCTGTATTTTGCTAAGAAGTAAGTCACGATCTTTTGGTTTCCTCTAATCAGGAGAGATGTTCTCCCTGTTCCTCATCACTCTCTCCAGCCTGTCTGAACTAATGCATTTTGGAATTCAGATCAAAATTTCCCAGCTTTGAGCTTTTTCCATCTCCAGTGTAAAAAATTAGTATACCAAATGCAGGAGGTCTAGAAACACAGCCTAAAATTACAGATGCTAGAGGTGATGCAGCTGTAACAGAGGTAACCTTTGCAAACAAAACTTCATATCAAAAAGTACCACTGAACTTTCTTTGAACAGTCCACAGATCTCAATGATCTGTAAAAAACATTTAGCCAATTCATTAAAAAAAAAAGTAACAAAAATTCAAATTACTGGCAGGCAGTTTGTGACCAGAAATTTGACCAGATTAATTTTGTCAGATGAAGCATTCATTATTAATTTTTCCATCAGTTGTACAGATATAAAGTGTGCTTTGGTGCCTCCCTAATAAGGAAGCTTCAAATAACTGAAATTTAAGTAGAAATTATCTTTGCGATGAGCTAACACTAGAAATCTATCAGTCAAAAGATGCTTTTCTTCTAAAACTGTCTAAATTTTAAAAGCCATATCACGCTGTTTTCCTGCTTGATACTTAGCAGTGTGTTCTTTAAAGAGCTGTATTGCATTCATGTTTTTGTTAGCAGCAGTAAGAGAATTACCAATTTATATAATCTGAAATGAAGTGCAAGTTTGTTTAATCTATTAAAAAAGGAGGGTTTCTTTTAGAAATCTGTGCTGGTTTTGGTATGTGCCGGCTTATAGAGGGATCATGATGAAAGAAATGGAACGTGGCAGTGATGAAGCACATGCATGTATAGAGGTTGACCCAGTTCTGCCACTGAATTGAGCTATTGACAGTTCTTATCTTTATTCCCCATATATTGCAAAGTTCCCTGTGTCTACTTAGGTACAGTTGTGGCCCTTTTATAAATGACATAATTGCTCAATATAAATTGTGTAAGAGAGAAATAGAAATACCCTGTGAAGCACAATTCTTTTAAACTATATGGGCTTATTTTTTCTTCTTAGATGGAATTTATACGTTTAAAACTGTATGTAAAAAAACATGTACAGATTTTGGGAATTTTTTAAAATAATGTATTTGCTGAAGGTCAGCACATCAGAAAACGTTATAAAAAAAGTGCTGATTCCTTTCATGGTAAAAGATTTTAATTATTGGTAATGATTACAAAGGACTAGGAATTTGCCATTTCTTTTCTAATATTTACTATTATCCTTATCCTTGCTGTCATTGTTTACTTTAATAGGCCAGCACAAACTTTCAGAAGAAAGATTAAAACTGAGCTGCATGCATTTGGTTGCCCAGTGTCTCTAGAAAACAATGATATTGCTGGTCTCTGCCTACTTAGTTCACATATTAAATACTGCTAACTTCACGTTGATGGAAAGGCATTGATTCTAGGATTTCACCATTTCTAGCTTTACATAAGATGAAGAATGCTAATATTATAAGATTGCCTTTGCATTTATTTCACTTTAAACTGCATTTCAGGTTGATATTAAAGATGGTACTGTAGCAAGCTGGCTTGGAAACAAAGCAAGGAATTTGTGTATATTAAAATCTTGTATTAATATGGTAAATTTGCATATTTAATATAACAATACATGAATTTTGTATGGATTATCATTTGTCATTGTCATGGTTTAACCTCAGCTGGCAACTGAGCACCACACATCCGCTTGCTTACTCCCCCCTGCCCTGCAGTGGGATGGGGGAGAGAATCAGAAGAGTAAAAGTGAGAAAACTCGTGGGTTGAGATAAGAACAGTTTAATAATTGAAATAAAATAATAATAACAACAACAATAATAATAACAGAATATACAAAGCAAGTGATGCACAGTGCAGTTGCTCACCACCCGCCAACCGATGCCCAGCCAGTCCCCGAGCAGCGGCCCCCCCGGCCAGCTTCCCCCAGTTTATGTACTGAGCATGACGTCACATGGTATGGAATGTCCCTTTGGCCAATTCAGTTCAGCTGTCCTGGCTGTGCCCCCTCCCAGCTCCTTGTGCACCTCCAGCCTTCTCAGTCGGTAGAGCATGGGAAGTTGAAAAGGCCTTGACTAGTGTAAGCAACACTTGCTTAACAACAACTAAAACATCGGTGTGTTATCAACATTGTTCTCACCTTAAATCCAAAACACAGCACTGTACCAGCTACTAGGAAGAAAATTAACTCTATCCCAGCCAAAACCAGGACAGTCATGTAAACCTCCATTAACTTTAAGAATTGCAGAAGTTATATTAATGTCTATCTGATGAAGCTACACAGATTTTAAATCTGTATAGCTCAGCAAATTTGCTCTATTGTCCATTATACAAATGAGGAATAATCAGACTGTATAGATTTGCATAGGTGTTAAACTTAAAGGAAGCAATCAGCAAAAAATTTTATGTAGAATGTAATTGGTTTAAATGAGACTATCAAACTTCTAAAGTACAAACATTCTAGCCTAGAGAATTCACATATCTGTATTTCAGCAGATTCAGTAGTGTTGTACTGTGTGCAATTAGAAAGGGAATAATGACTCCAGGGTCTTGTACGCATTGGAACAATTTCACATGAATTTAGCTGTTCTTTGCAAGCAAGTTATAGAGCACTGGCATGCCACATTCTTAGGGAAAAAAAAAAAGGAAGAGGTCCAAGAATTTCACAGGCAGAGCTAGCTATATGTCTTCAGGCAATTATTTGCCAAAACGTGATTTTTGTGCTGAAGCAAACAATATCTAAGCTTATGTCAAATTTGACAAATAGTTCCAGCTGCCAGAGAGAAGTATGGAGAATAATTTTTGAGATGTGCAATGATGCTGTGGTTTGTGGTTTTTCATGTCAAAATTTTCACTGCAAAATTTATATAAACGTATTAAGCAGCCAGTGAAGAAAATCAAAACAAAAATCAAAACCAAAAAAGTCTTTGAGCTATTATAAAAGAGGAAACGAGTTACTGCTACCTTCTATGCAGCAGCAGCCCAGTTCCCTATCAAGTGGTAGCTTGTGCCTCTGGAGAGAAGAGGCTAGAATTTGTTCTCCAAAGGGAAAAGCACAAGGAAGAGGGGGATTGGTGTTCAGGAGATTCTCTTCCCCTACCCCCTAGCAGATGAGAAATGAAGTTGCTGACTCACGCTTTACAGCTCTCCAATGCATTTTCTCAGATCACCTGACTAGAAACCCTTTGTTAGTACGATTTAAGCATAAGGGTACAAGTTTACCTAAAAGTAAATATACTATAAGGGAGTATGGCTACTTCCTTAGAGATAAAACAAGAAAACACAGTAGTGCAGTTATATTTAATAATAAACATCAGCAATTGCTGCTGTGACATTGTACCTTGCTTGTGAGTCCTGCTTAATAGGCATTAGAACCCGTCTCTCAGGCATGTCCTAGAGAGCCCTCAGAGCTTTGTCCTGCTGGTCCCCGTTCTCAGAGATTTGAAAATGCTCTCAGAGGAGCTGCATGAATGTACTGCTTCCCTTGGCCAGCAATGAGTGATCCTGCCTTATTTACTTCCTCCTCAGAATTTGCTTGCACGTGCATTGTGATTGCACAGTGCTGAAACTTTAAATATTACGACAATTACAATAACTGATAACCTCACTCCTAGTGAGGGAACAAACTTAGAGGTAAGTGGTTGCATCATTGGTAACATTCAGCCATTCTCAGCTTCAGGGAACTTTTGGGTGGGAGAGGGGAAGCATATCATAATGCCATTTTCTTGATCAGAAACAACTCTGAATTACATTATATGTTTTCACAGTTGAACACCCTTTCCTTATTGCTGTAAGAGATAATATAATTTATGGAATTTCTCTGAACCCTGAGGAGAAGACGAATGATGCTATGGTTCCAATAGCAGGAGTTCAAAATGGTGTTGATGTTGACTTTGATGACTCCGAACAGATGATTTATTGGGTTGAAAATCCAGTAAGTTAGTATTTGTGTTCAAAATGTGCGCTAAAATAAGACTTCTTATTTTAAAATAATGTTTTTGACTGAAATACATTAGCATTGCAGGTAAGAATTTTGATAAATATAATTGAAAGGAAGGAAAGGGTTGGTTCCCCCTCCCCAGGATAAGATAAAGAAGCTTCATCTCTTTTATAAATTAGTTTTCGGCTTTGTCAGCTGAAATATTTGATTAATGCTATTTCTGGCTCAGCCAGAGACATGAACAGGAAATAACGGAAAACATTGACAGAATCGTACTCTCAGCCCTCCTTTGCTATAGTCCACCCTTTCTCCTCTCTCTTGACTTAGGGCTTAATTCTGCAAACACAGCCAGAACACTGCTCTATGGGAGCAGTACATTGCACAGTGGCACTGAACATTAGAATTAATATACATGCACCTAGTCTGAGCACTTAACGAAGTAACATAGTAGAGAGGCATCTTTTTCTTTAAAGAGAGGAAAATGGTTGCAAAGTCACAACAATTTCCAGGTAGCACATATAAGGCTTATAGATCTAAAAACCAGTTTGAACTAATTTTTAGTAGTTGATTATAATAGTTTGACTAAGCTTTTTTAATGCTTGTCCTGAATTAAGAAATGATGTGTGTCCGCTAAGGCTAACTTGCCATAAAAAATTCCCAATTTTTGCAGGATGGACACTTAAAAAAAAAAAATCTGGGAGATGGATGTGGTAGGAAACTGCGAATTCAGCAATATGTGTTTACTCTTGGAAACTCAAAAGCAGTTCTTGTTTCAAGAAAAGCAGTGCTTTAGGTCCTGGAGAAGTATAATGGTAGATAAGGAGATTTCCGTAGTTACGTTTTACAGAAACAATTCACACTAACTTGTTACCTTTTATCCACACAAGATTTAAATTTTTTTCCCAACCCATTTCCCTTACATTTTGCAGGTTTTGAAGTAAAAATAAGTTTAAAAATCACTCATTTTAAAGCCTTTTCTGTGTCACTCATAAAGGAGTTATAATTAATTTAATTATTTACTCTCATAAAAATTAGAATGTTTCGTTCCCATGAAGTACCTAAATGGACCTATTTAAGCAAACCTTTGCCCAAGGAACTAGATAAATACTCAGGAATCTATTTGATCCTCCGTGCAGTCTGAAAAAATGTTCTTGACAGTTCTCAGCCAGCAGATACAGCTGACATTTACAAGAGGTTGAACAGTTCTGTAAGAGGTCATGGGCTGATATATCCATTAACAGAGCTGGCAAGTGAAATGCCAGGTGCCTCTGCAGGCTGAGTGCAGGTAAGTGCTGTATTTTAGTTAGGTCTTGAGCTCCAGCCTGCCAGATGCGTGACTATGGGCTGTGCCCCCTACCTGCACCCCTGACTTGCAGGTCTCAGGCTGCTGTTGCTCCCAAACAGAGCTGAGACACCTGTGTCACTCATGGCTCGCCCTCTGAAAAAAGATATTTCTCTAGTTTCTAACACTTCTGACAGAAGCGTATTTGCCTACTTTCTTAATTATAGTGCTTGTCCATTACCACAAGGCCTCTTCCTTAACACCCTGTTTTGCCTCCATCCATTGCGTGTTTGGGTTTTCCTGGGGTTTGTCTACACTTGCATAGTTAGTAGCTGTAATTTCACTGCCAGTGTTGGCAACAGTTGAAGCTGTAGTTAGAGCTCAAGTGAACATTCATCAACTCGTTCACTCTGTCTGAAGCAAACTCAGAAAACAGAGATAAATATCGGAGTCCTCCCTATTCTACTTGAAAAACACTTCTGAAGTATTTTTATCTTCAGCTGTCATGTTCCGTAGGTTATTAATTGCAAATGGCAATAATAGGCAGGAGAATTCCTAACTGTCTTTAAAGTGCCTATCATACTAGACACTGTTGTAAACATTCAATGTCCATCAGGCTCTCAAAGTAGGGTTTATACAGTACCAAAAGTTACCCTATTTTCCTACTTTTTTCTGTAGGCCTAGGGATTCAAGGACAGGTTCATTTGCAAATAGCACTACATTGTTAGGATTCAGCAAGCAGCACTCTGCCGGTGCCTTAAGAAATTCTACCTGTTTAAACCAGCAGTGAATTTGGCCTGGAGTTCTTGTTCAGATTTTTGCCATCTGATGTGTTGATTCCTTTCTGAAGCACCATTTTCAATTCTGCACTGAGATATTTAGGCAGCATACTGATACCATGGTAACAAAGCAATTAAGAATATGCATGGACCAAATGATCACTGAGTGCTTTTCCTAAAGCTGATTCTACCTTGTTTCTGCTCTGAGATGGCAACTGCAACCTGTTCTCCATTTTTTTACTGCCTGGGCCTGTCCTGTCTCTGCCTCTACCTCCTCCCTTCCTGAAACTGGGCTAGCGTTAGCTGCACAGCTTCTGTCTTCAAGTGATGCAAAGTTCAGGCTCTAATGGTGAGCTGAATGTTCTGTCCCTTCGAGTTGGCAGTGCCCCTCGCTCTTTCCAGCAAAGTGCCAGAGCAGAACAGACCTACTGCACGTGTTGCCTCAGTGAAGAACTGGGAGGGTGGGTGCCAGTGCTACCTTGTCTGGGAGCCTGCACCACGGAGTGAGATCTTCCCAGGACAGGCGCAGCATGTCTGCGTCAGTGGAGGAGGAAGGTAATTAGTGAGGAGAGAGAAACAGATTTCAACACTCACTCACAGCTCCCCTAACCCTACTGACCTCTTCTCCAAAAGGCTTAATAATGTGCGATAGCTGCTGGTGTTTCAATTCTGCATTAATACTAGTTGTGAAAGATTCACGTGATAATACGCAGGACTTATGCCAGTTTTACAGGAGTTCTGCAGAACCTGAAGAAAGCTCAGGAAGGCAGCTATAGTAACCACTTCAGATCTTTATCTGGTTTGTCTCTCTGTTTAGTGCTTGTTTATGTCATGCTTTAGCATCACACACTGTAGCTAATACTATAGAATCTGCAAGTCTTAAGTTTTCATTTCAAGGGTTACCCTTATGAAGAAACCTGCAAGGATAATCTTAGTCTTGATTCTTGCTATTACAGCTTATTAAAAATTTGGTTCTTAAATATTTATGCATGGAGAGAACACTATTTTCCTTTACTAGACTTCAGGTATATCCAAGATGGTTAACTGAGGTATCCTGGTAAAAATCTTTTGATAATGAAATACAAATTACTTTTGATAATGAAATACAAAGAAGTGTGACTGTATATAGCTTAAATATATACAATTCAACCTTATAAAATACAGTCATTTTATTTCTGTCGATCAGGTTTTGGTTGGTGAATGGTAATGCCTCTTCACACTGGATAATTATGATTTACAATAATATTTTTACCATGTTTATGCATTGAGCATATACAAATACGCTTCTCTCTACTGGATTTTCATTTTGCTAAGAAAAGATTGTAACATAAAGTAAGTGCTCATGTAGTTGGAATAGAACAGTGTTTTCTGCTCTTGACATTTTTTCATTTTTGTTATCTTTTTTTCCAAGGGTGAAATTCACAGAGTGAGGGCAGATGGAGCCAACAGGACAGTTTTTGCTCCAGCAGCTGTTATTGGTGCTCCTATTGGTCTGGCATTGGACTGGATATCTGCAAACCTGTATTACAGTAACCCAGGAACACAGTCAATTGAGGTAATTATTTAAGAGACAATTGGAAAGTAAGAGCCTAGATTTCTCACTGCTATGTATATAGGTTGAAATTAGTAATATTTTTTTAGTGAAAAACTGAAATTAGATTTATTTTAAAATGCAAGTAGTCTGTAGGAAAATACTTTACAAACTTGAAGAGATAAACCTAAATTTGAGCATAGTCAAAAAGATTGAAAGCAGTATATTCTGGGAACTTTATTTGTGCATAGATCTCTTTTTTCCTTTCTTTTTTTTTTTTTTTTCCTTCTCCCCCCCCTTCAAGTCATTAGGCTGCTTGTGTTTGACATACAACCTCTCTGATCACTAGAGTTACTATCATTATTACTCTTCTCACTTCAAATCAATGATCCCAATGCAGTGCCTCTGATAGTAAAGGAATGTTGACATCAAATGCAGTAAGATCCACTCCCAAATGCTTTGCTATCATATTATGTCGCTTTCTGGAGACTAGCAGTCTGATGGTATGTGAAGGATAAGAT
>NW_008824939.1:3805378-3814588 GCF_000699105.1 Pygoscelis adeliae | reverse complement strand
GAAATAGAGTATAAGCAATATATAATACAGTAATGACTGTGAGTAAGCCCAGGCATTGATGTCCTTGTCCCAAAATACGAATACGTACTATTAAATTAAAAGGCAGATAATTTAAACAAATAAAATTGAATACTTTCTAAATCAGCATTTCATCAACCCGTTCAGCTTGTAATACTTTCAAGATATTATGGAAGCTGAAAGATTAACTATTTTTATACTTAGGATGCTTACTTGTTAACATAGGCAGGTTCTAAGCTGCAAGCAGCTCATTCAAGGGGTGCATATTAGAGAAGGGAGATGGTTAGAGTACAGAACAATGTGCTTTTTCTTCATAGTATTTGAAAGAGTCTTCTGCAATTTCAACTCCCTGTGGATTTAGGCTTCCTTCCTTTAATTTGAAAATCTATCAAGTTCTGTATTACATGCTCTGATGAGCTCAATGTTTGCATAGGTCCTGAAGCTGCATGGTGATGTAATGTACAGGAAAACACTGATTACCAATGATGGCACCTCTCTGGGAGCTGGCACGCCGATTGGTTTGACAGTTGATCCAGCAAGAGGGTAAATTTCCAAAATTGCTATTGTCTTTGCACATGAGTATATTCTCCACACTTTTCTTAATTTTTAGGGTCTTCAGCTTCCATCCCGGATTTGACATGGTTTTGTTTTTTTCATATTTGTGCAGAATTTATTTATTCTTTTTAAGCCCTAGAAAATAATTGCATGGCTTTATAAATGGTTGCGTAGATGTTCATTCTCCTTAATTTACCATATGCTTTTATGGTAAAATTTTTTAATTAAAAAGGATCTCAGAATATTATGATTGTGAAAAAAATCTCTGAAAAATGGGTACCCAGAGTAAAGAGACTCTAAAGTCTTTTTTTATAATATCTTGTGATGTCTGTCTTCAGGCCTATCTACAGTAGAAAGACACACTACATGGGAAGAATGTCACATGTTAAATAGCATAGCACTAAATGTTGTTTTACTGCTTGCTTCCCCAAAAAAGCTGTAATTTTGCTTTTTTTGCCAACAGAGTAGTCAAAATTGCAATATGGTGGTTCCCCCCCCCCCCCCCCCCACCACCCCCCACCCCCCCAAAAAAAAAAATCACAGTGTTCCATAGGACCATATTAGTAATGAGACAGTTCTGCTGGTGACTTGGCAGGCTTTCAGATGAATTGATGCCTGACTTTTTGTCCCTAGTTGGGAGTCTGGCTGCCATGTGCCCTAGGTGTTCTTCAGCAACTGAGGCCAGAGCAGTGCACATACTCCCCAGAGCCAGATAATGGAATTCTGTTTCATATAGATTTTTTGAATTTGTAGTTTTAATTCTAAACTGGAACCAAACTCGCTGCTGAAACCTTGCAGCCATCTGTGAAACAGAATTATTATTCTCCTGCTTTCTTGTTATAGTCCTAATACTCCACTGAGTTTAACTGCTGACAGTGTTGTGGGATGATACAGGGTTACAGATTTCTAAAAATGATTTAACAGGCATTGTTCTCTTTTTCAAGAGAACAAGCCTTTTTCTCTTTTTTTCAAACAAGACCTCTTTTTCATAGTGGCCTGGTTCAAAGTGATCTCTGTTCAGCATATGCTGAAGTATTTGTCTGATGAAGGAGAGGGATTTAAGCATATGCTCAAGTGACTCTGGCCCATTGATCTCTGTTATCAGCTTTGCTAGCAGATGTGATAATGTGTGTTACAGGAAGCTGTACTGGACAGACCAGGGAACTGACAGTGGAGTCCCAGCAAAGATTGGCAGTGCAAACATGGATGGATCAGGCATACAAACTCTCTTCACTGGCAACCTTGACCACGTAGAGTTCATTACCATTGACATTAAGGAACAGAAGTTGTACTGGGCTGTTACAAGCACAGGAGTGGTAGGAGATATTTTTTTAATAATTGCTTTTTAACCTGTTCATCTATCTCTGTGTCTGTGGTTCATATGAGTAATTCAGTTACTTCAGTTTACTCCTATAACTGGGAGTTGCAGGACTGAGCAAAATCTGAATAACTGTTGTTACTAATTACCATTAAAAATAGATGATGAGTTTGAATGAAAAACCAGAAATCATTATTGGCATCCTGCTGACCCTTTCCTTCCTACCTTGTACATAAAGATCTCATGCATGAAGAGATTTTAGTAGCATATGTTGCATTTTAATTTTTTATTGTAACATTGAGCTTTTATTATTTCTTATATTCTTATAAGAAATGTAATATTAAGCTTTAAACTGATTCCTTAGGTTGAGAAAGGCAATGTGGATGGTACAAATCGTGTGACTCTGGTGGTTCATCTTTCTCATCCATGGGGAATTACTGTGTATGATACCTTTCTGTACTATACTGATCGAGATTATGAAGTTATTGAACGAGTTGACAAGTCCACTGGAGCAAACAAAGTAGTACTGAGAGATAATGTCCCAAGACTGAAGTGCCTACGTGTGTATTACAGAGACAGTGAGTATTTGCTAAAGAGGTATTTCAGGATACCCAACTTGTGAAAACTCGAACTTCCCTCAGAGACAGAATGCATGCTCTTTCAAAGCAAATGGTTTGATTAGGCTTTCAGGAAAAGTGTCAGAAGCATTTACCTGGTTTTGGTGAATCATAGAATCATAGAGTCATTAAGGTTGGAAGAGACCTCTAAGATCATTGAGTTCAACCGTCAACCCGACACCACTATGCCCACTAAACCATGTCCCTGAGCGCCTCATCTACACGTCTTTTAAATACCTCCAGGGACGGTGACTCAACCACTTCCCTGGGCAGCCTGTTCCAATGTTTAACCACTCTTTCAGTAAAGAAATTTTTCCTCACATCCAATCTAAACCTCCCCTGGTGCAACTTGAGGCCATTTCCTCTCATCCTATCGCTAGTTACTTGGGAGAAGAGACCGACACCCACCTCGCTACAGCCTCCTTTCAGGTAGTTGTAGAGAGCGATGAGGTCTCCCCTCAGCCTCCTTTTCTCCAGTCTAAACAACCCCAGTTCCCTCAGCCGCTCATCATAAGACTTGTTCTCCAGACCCCTCACCAGCCTCGTTGCCCTTCTCTGGACACACTCCAACACCTCAACGTCCTTCTTGTAGTGAGGGGCCCAAAACTGAACACAGTATTCGAGGTGCGGCCTCACCAGTGCCGAGTACAGGGGCACGATCACTTCCCTACTCCTGCTGGCCGCACTATTTCTGATACAGGCCAGGATGCCATTGGCCTTCTTGGCCGCCTGGGCACACTGCCGGCTCATGTTCAGCCGGCTGTCGACCAACACCCCCAGGTCCTTTTCTGCCGGGCAGCTTTCCAGCCACTCTTCCCCAAGCCTGTAGCGCTGCATGGGGTTGTTGTGGCCGAAGTGCAGGACCCGGCACTTGGCCTTGTTGAACCTCATCCAGTTGGCCTTGGCCCATCGATCCAGCCTGTCCAGGTCACTCTGCAGAGCCTTCCTACCCTCGAGCAGATCAACACTGCCGCCCAACTTGGTGTCGTCTGCAAACTTACCGAGGGAGCACTCGATCCCTTAGTCCAGAACATTGATAAAGATATTGAACAAGGCTGGCCCCAAAACTGAGCCCTGGGAACACTGCTCGTGACCGGCCGCCAACTGGAGATGTTCCACCATCCAGTTAAGGCATCTATTGGCACATGTAGTTTTACTAAAATATTATCAATTAATATTGACTAAATAACAAATTTTGTTACTTTGGCTTCAAATTTATATATCTGTTTTATCTGATTCTTGGCCCCATTGATCTTAGATGACAAGAAACCAGCAAATCCATTGCTAACACTTATGTGCTAAAATGTACAGTGATTAAGATCTTATTTTTGTCAGCTGGTTGTTAATACTATGCAAGTATATGAAATTGGTTGTATATCCACGGGAGTTTGTGATGATACAGTTCAGATTATTATGCCTTGCCATGTGTGTCTTTCACAGATTCTGCTGGTTCCTCAAATGGCTGCAGTAATAATATTGGAGTTTGCCAGCAGCTTTGCCTGCCTGTACCTGGTGGATTTTTCTCCTGTGCCTGTGCTACTGGCTTTCAGCTAAATCCTGATAACAGAACCTGTTCCCCATACAATTCATTTGTAATTGTTTCTATGCTTTCTGCAATTAAAGGATTTAGTTTAGAGACATCTGATCACTCTGAAGCCATGGTACCACTGGCAGGAAGAGGTATGTGAATATTATAATAGGAAAAAAATTTATAATGCCTAATATTTTGGCATTTCTTGCTGGCATAGCACGTTTTAAATAAGTTGGTTTATATCAAAGATAATTATTACTTTTCAAAATATTTCAGGACGAAATGCGCTTCACGTGGATGTTCACATGCCTTCTGGTTTCATTTACTGGTGTGACTTCAGTAGCACAGTTTCTTCTCAGAATGCAATACGTAAAATTAAACCGGATGGTTCTTACTTTAGAAACGTTGTTACAAATGGAATAGGACGAAATGGGATCCGTGGCATTGCAATTGACTGGGTAGCAGGTAAGCATAGCTGAATTTAGGAGAACGTTATTCTTTACAGGTTGTAACATTTTTAGACTAACATAAATGGGTCCTGATGGGACTATTTTGAATGGAAGTCCTATGATTCTAACTTGTGTGTCTATGGCCTGATTTTAAAACAAGAGGAAGTATGAATGGCTCTTACGTTTATATATGTATGTAAAAATGGAAGTTTATCAGAGCAGATGTATAGAACCTTTTCTCTCATGATGCTTTCCTATTTGTCTTAGGTCTCTCTTCTTGCCTGTGCATTCATAAGCAGCTGTTATCCAGTGTATTACTATACTTTACTACCATAGTGAAAAACATGTACCAGAGAAGAGTGCACAAAAGTTGTCTGATGACATTGTTAAATAAGCAAGAAGGACCCTTCATCTACCCTCAGATTGCTGTGTACAAATCCTATAAATTATAATGAAAACTGAAGAAAGCAGAAAAAATACTTTGAACTTTAATTTCCCCACTTGCACTTCCTGTACCTATTTAAACACGTTAGAAATTAATTCAAATATTAACTCTTCAGAGTTCATCAACTCTAAGTAGCTGACCATTGCCATTAATACCTTTATTTTATACGTATACATACTATGTATGTTTTGCAAAAGTTCTTCTGTGGATTGATAGGCTTGTTGGGATGAGTTTTAGAATAATCATCTGCTGCATACACTTAATTTAGTTACTGTATACAGTGCTGTGCCATAACATGGATTTCATAGTTGTGTGTTGTAAAAGGTAAAGGGATAAGAGTATGGAAGGGCAAGCCAAAGGCTTAGATAAAAAAAAGAAGTACACCTAAAGAACAACTGTAGTTAATGCACTTTTGATCTTATACCACTGATTTTCCCCGTGGCAATCAATGAGGATTTAGAATCATAGAATCATAGAATCATAGAATCATTAAAGGTTGGAAGAGACCTCCAAGATCATCGAGTCCAACCGTCAACCCAACAACACCATACCCACTAAACCATGTCCCTAAGCGCCTCATCTACCCGTCTTTTAAATACTTCCAGGGATGGTGACTCAACCACTTCCCTGGGCAGCCTGTTCCAATGTTTAACTACTCTTTCAGTAAAGAAATTTTTCCTTACATCCAATCTAAACCTCCCCTGGCGCAACTTGAGGCCATTTCCTCTCGTCCTTTCGCCAGTTACTTGGGAGAAGAGACCGACACCCACCTCGCTACAACCTCCTTTCAGGTAGTTGTAGAGAGCAATGAGGTCTCCCCTCAGCCTCCTTTTCTCCAGGCTAAACAACCCCAGCTCCCTCAGCCGCTCCTCATAAGGCTTGTTCTCCAGACCCCTCACCAGCCTCGTTGCCCTTCTCTGGACACGTTCCAACATCTCAACATCCTTCTTGTAGTGAGAAGTTGGTTACATCTACACTACAAGAAGTTACATCCTTCTTGTAGTGAATTTAGAAATTAATTGGCTATTGTCAGTTTGGGTGTCTTCTAATTCCTCAAAGTGTAAGCAAGTACCTTATGCTTCCAACTACTAAGATGTTTATGGATATTCACTTTACGGTTTAGTATTTTGTCAGCTCATGTTTCTCAGGTGTTGATGCTATATATTAACTTTCTGTTTTATTTTTCTGCTTTGTGTTTTTTTCTTCTTTAAATACAGGAAATCTTTATTTTACAAATGCATTCCTGACAGAGACTTTTGTAGAAGTTTTGCGTTTAAACACTACTTATCGCCGTGTTCTGCTTAAAACTACTATAGATATGCCAAGGCACATAGTAGTCGACCCAAAAAACAGATATCTGTTCTGGGCAGATTATGGGCAAAATCCGAAGATCGAACGTGCGTTTCTTGACTGCACCAACAGAACAGTTCTTGTGTCTGAGGGCATTGTCACACCTCGTGGGTTGGCCATAGATCACAGCAACGGCTACATTTACTGGGTGGATGATTCCTTAGACATGATTGCAAGAATTCAGCCTGATGGTGGTGATGTTGAAATTGTGCGTTACGGCAGTCGCTATCCAACTCCGTATGGTATCACTGTCTTCGGAAATTCTATGATCTGGGTGGATCGGAACCTGAAAAAAGTCTTCCAAGCCAGCAAGGAGCCAGGCAATACTGATCAGCCAACAGTAATACGAGACAACATTAATTGGTTAAGGGATGTTACCATTTACAACAGTCATTTCCAGTCACGTTCACCCCTTGATGTCAACAACAATCCCTGTTTGGACAACAACGGAGGCTGTTCTCATCTGTGTTTTGCCCTGCCTGACATGCAGACACCCAAATGTGGTTGTGCCTTTGGAACACTAGGCAGTGATGGCAAGAGATGTTCCATTTCAACTGATGATTACCTGATTTTTGCTCTTGAGAATGCCCTCAGAAGTATCCACCTAGATCCTGAAAATCACAGTCCTCCCTTTCGCACAGTAAATGTGTTAAGAACTGCAGTGGCCCTGGATTTTGACAGCATAAACAACCGAATATATTTTACACAAAGTTATCCTTCAGGGACAGGAAGAATCAGTTATGTTAGTATTTACTCAGGAATTGGCTCTCCAACAGTAGTTGCATCTGGTAAGTGCACTGAAATGTGATACAAAGTAATTGGATATTGAAAAAAATGGACTGCAGTACCTAGCACTAGCTCAGCAGGTATTTTTATGCTAATGGTCGAGGTAGACTATTTAGTTAAGATATCTGATGAAATGCTCCTTTTGACTCTCCTCAGTTTTTTTCCTCTTCTGAGATTCTTATTTCATCTTGATCACAATGAAATGGATATATAAAACTGGTTAAATAGTATTTTATATATAAAATTATATGTAATAAATTAAAATTATATATAGTAAATTAATATTATGGAGTGAGGGATGATTCCTGCTACTTAGTAATCAGAACTTCGGTCTATGTGAGGAAAAGGTCTCTGTAACCCTACTGCATACACAGGACTGCCAAAGTCCTACGTATTAGTTCTTCAGATTTTTAAATGGACAAATTTGCATTGATACCAGTGGCATTTCAAAGAGATCTTTGCTGTTGCCACATTGTAATAGGTGAAGTGTATTGCAATATCTCAGGAGACCGTACTGAACTTGTGTGTATTTGCTTGCATGTGCCTAAGACCTGGGGACTCCAGATGGCATAGCCTTTGACTGGATCAATAACAGAGTTTACTACAGTGACTACCTCAATCAGACTATCAGCTCAATGGCTGTGGATGGATCTAACCGCACAGTGATTGCCCGAGTTCCACGACCAAGAGCCATTGTATTAGATCCCTGCAGAGGGTATGTGTTGCACTTTGTATACTTTATTTTGACTGCAGGTGAAACTACAATTTAAGACTTTGATGAAGACTGCCACATACTTCCTGTTCTGAGCCCTAAGTTCCAGCTGTGCATAACCATCCTAGATCTAACTCTTTAGGTTTAAGTTTTCTAAGTTGATCTCTGCCTCAGAGATTTGAGTTTTCTTTTGAGATTTTTAGAACATTTATGAATGTGTAGTGCATGCGGCTCCACCTAGTGAGGGTGGGAGCCAGGTACTGGGGGTAAATGAGAACAGTGTTCAAAGCAGGTATTTGTCAAGCAACTAACCATCCTCCATTTGCTGTGTAAAGCAGAAAAACAAAGGGTATTTGTTGAAACCAAGACTTCTTCAAGAATATCATATCATGATAATCAGGTGCTGCTGCCAAGAGATCTCTCTATTTAGAATCTTATATGATCTTTCCCTTTTTCTGTTGTATTTCCTGAGTGCCTCAAAAGAATTCTTGTTTCAGTATGAAAACATTCCCTGAGAGGCTGGGGGCATTACTCTATTATGCTGTATTTCTAATTTCATTACTAATTATACTGTATTTCAAATGAAGAAAGATAAGAAAAAGAGTAATTGACTTTACTGGATTCTCGTGGGAGCTGGAAAAACTTTTCTCAAGTTCACTCCAGTGGACCCCAGTGATCCCTGCTAGAAGATTCCCTTGTCAATGTGGGCCAAAATAGAGGAAGAAGTTCTTTTCCACTAGTTTTGCACTGCACGCTTCAGTGAGGGACACCAGGGTGGAAATACTCTGGAGCAGATAATAGCTTTGTGAGCTTTATTTGCTGAAGATGTAACCTTGTAATTGTGTTATTGACAGGTATATGTACTGGACTGACTGGAGTTCAAATGCAAAGATAGAACGAGCTACACTTGGAGGAAACTTCAGAACACCTATTGTGAGCACCAATTTGGTATGGCCAAATGGGCTTACCCTGGACTATGAAGAACAGCAGCTGTACTGGGCTGATGCAAATCTGTATGTATTGATAACACACTTGGTTTACATTTGGTTAATTTTTTAATAGAACTATTACTTATTTTTCCTAATTTTTTAAACTGTTTTTCAGCATTTAAATTTACTTTGGTACTTTGTATTATAGAATGTTAAGAGTTACTTAATAGCAATGCGATGTCAGGTCTTGATATTGATGTGGAACTACTCTGCAGTAAGTTTTGTTATGCCACAGCATAGATTTAGTCCACTGCTTTATGGCATTTGTACCCACTGGCAGTTTGTTCATCTTACGTGCAACTCAGGACTCTATAAGCATCTTCTCTAACAAATACAATCCCAGTGCACATTTTACATCATTCATTGCTCATGGTTAATGCCTGTCACCTGTGGAATTTGGCATGATGTTCTTGCTGTTGCCTACCAGACAGAACCCTACC
>NW_008824939.1:3801579-3805345 GCF_000699105.1 Pygoscelis adeliae | reverse complement strand
GCAGGAAAGTTTTTTAAAAGAATTTAGTTTGTATCCATTCAAATTCACCCATGGTCTCAGAGAAATCACTGCAGCAATCAGACCTTTCCCCTCTAGTTCTTTCAGCATAGCAGTTCTTTTGCAGGCTTCTCCTTTGCTGTGACAGAAAAGTGATGTCTGTAATATAACTCTTATGGTCTGTGCCTCTATTGGATCTTCTGGGAGGAAGGCATTCTTATTTGGATTCATCTGTGTGCAGGAGGGCAGGGCACCTGTAATGGGACTCTCTATTTTAAGGGGAATGCAGCATGTCAGATGAGACATCCTCTTTTTCAAAATCTAGTTAATGGAGGTAGGGGAGCATGTGCTTAAACAGTATGAAGTCTTCTTTATTCTGACTTTCATGGGGAGGGCCTTTACCCTTTCAGAGGGACAGATAGCAGCATGGGGTAAGATATGAAGACCAGAAGACACTCAAAAATGACAGTGCTCCTTAGCTCTGAATGCACCAAGGGAACACAAGGATGAGCAGTATATTCTCCTCCATTTTTACTCTTGCTTATTCTCCTCTTGTTTATGCTAGTCTCCCAAGGGTGCTATCCTTTCTCTAAAATAGTGTTTTTATTCTTTTGTTCTAGAGCCTCCTATTGCCTTGTAAGTATTGTGATACCATTGGGCACACACGCAAGTCTTGAGATACATCTTAAGTAGATAGAACGTATGTGCTATTTGTATACTGTTGTTTTCCCATATCTTCCCAGTTGCTGCATGCAGCATAGTAAGAATCCCTCACCAGATAGCGTGCTGACACTTGGGACCTATCTACAGGGCTCTCCCTAAAAAGTTCCCTGTGGCATGAAAGGGGGAAATTACCTGAGCCTGAATTGCAGGAGAGTTGCATTTGAGCTTCTTTTCTTTTGTAGAAGTGCAATTTCATAGAAAAGTGCTTTCCTGCACTTTTCCCACAACTGTTCTTTCACATTAAAACTTTTGCTTTATAAAGTGTCCGCCTATTATTATTTTCCTGTAATAATTACTAAAATTCTGTAATAATTACTAAAACTCTGTTTTTTCTTCTCCTGCTTGTATGAAATGCAGCTTTTTCCTTCCTACTAGTGATGACAAAGGAGATGAGCTGTTCAGCTTGTTGAGAAATTTCTTATCTGCTCATTTTCTCTCATTGGCCGTTTCCTTTCTTATTCAACCCACACTGGTAGTCTAGTAAATGCCTTAAATATAATTTGTAATAATTAAATTTTGTCTCTAGCGGAGACTTAAACATACAGTTGCTTTGAAGTTACATAAATAAGTTCAAGTGATTTTCCTACTGCTAATACTAAGTTGTTGGAGCATTTCTCTGTTTCTGAGACAACTCTTTTGGTGGCTTGAACTGAAGGGTGGAGCTTCCGCTTAGAGTCTCCAGCAACAATATTTCGCCCTTCTGACTTCACAGGTAAGAGGTATTGGCCACACAGTGATGAACAGGGAGAAAAGCTGCTAGCAGGAAGAAAATCACTGGGTATGATGTCTTTAGTACCACAGCTTCCTTATCCTTACCCTCCACAGAGCCATTCTGGGGTTCTTATTAGCTCCTTTTCAGAAGCCTGTGCATGAAGGATGCCACAGCCTCTGAGAGAATTGTTCTGTTCCATTGACATTGCATAAACACCACTCCACTTCTTAGGCATTATGCCTTTATACATAACCATACACACTGTCCTTCCTCTATCTGCTCTTTAGAGATGAGTATTAAGAGCAGTACAGTTGAATGATGTCATACTTGATGGAGCAGAGACAACCTGAAGTGCGTTCTTTCTGCCACTAAGCAGTTGGCAGCCTTGCCATGTGAACACTACAGTGTGACTGAACAGCAAGAAGCTGGGAGCTGGAGGCAAGGAACAGCCTTTATCCGTGCTCATTCTTGTTCTACTATCTTCAGCTTGCTGACAGTATCTCATCTCATTTTCAGCATTTACTTGTATCTTGATGTTTTTCTGTCAAGCTCTTTCTCTTCCTTTGAATAACCGCATCTATTACTTGTTAATCGTTCTCTTGTTATCCTCATTGCAGGTAACCTTTGAACATCCTCCATTTTCTCTTCTCTCATGCTTTATTCTTTTATGGTCTGCCTATCTTAGACAGGAGTCTGTGTGGTAAAAGGAACCTCTAATATTTATCATCGTTTTATAAACAATGCTTAGAAATAATGTCAGTGCATGAATAGTAAATATTGAGTCTCCTGGCATCAGCATGTGTTCTCCTGCTTCCCCACTGACCTCTGCTGAAGTGGTCATTGAGGGTGGGAATGGCTGAAGGGGAGAAGCAGTGACAAGGTGGTTGTGGGTCAGTAGTGCTGTCTGTGCGAGTAAAGAATGGTTCACATGCAGCAGAACATGTCTATCACAGAATCTGGAGTTGAACTCTGATTTTCTGGGGCTCCTTGAAGTCTTGTTTGTTGGAATTTTGTTTATCATTGCAAACACTGTTCCTAAGGTAGAACCAAAACTGGAAGATCAACTAGGAAGAAATGTTTATCATACCCTATATATTTGTGGCTATTAGATGTTATATATGTGGAGGTTATTATATATTAGAACTATTTTTCCCTCTTCTATTATTATATGAGAAATAGCAGAAAATGCATGTTTACAGTCTTGTGAATTTGCTTGTATTTCCTGATTGTGTAAATTTGGATCTGCAGAAGATAAAACTGAAATGAAAATGTCCCATTTCATGGGACTGTTGGTTTTCTCCTGGTACAAGAAGTCATTAACATCATATCCATTCCAAAAGTGTATTCTCTCATGAAGTTTTGCATTCATTTTAGCTCTCGGTAGTGTCATTGTTTAAACTTTTCAATCTTCTGCCCGATTACTTCCAGTACATTATTGTGTCAGTATTACAGAGCTGCTACTCTGCATCACTATTAATGCCATAGATTAGATTGGAAAACTTGACATTTTAAACTCATAACAGCACCCTACATATTGGTGCACATTACTGAAATGGTGGATATTAGTTGCCGGACTAATTAGGCTTTATACATAAGTTAAAAGACTTCTTTCTTTTAAGATGTAATCATTTCTTTGTTATTTTAGGCAGAAGATTGAGCGATGCACTCTCACTGGTACAAATCGTGAGGTAATTGTTAGCACTGCTCTGCATCCATTTGCAATGACATTGTTTGATCAGCACATATATTGGACAGACTGGAACACACGAAGCATTTACCGAGCTAATAAGTATGATGGTTCAGATCAGATTGTAATGATCATGAATCTTCCACAAAGGCCAATGGATATTCATGTCTGGGCAAAAAGTAAGCAGCAGCAGTGTACCAACCCTTGCAACCAGTTCAATGGTGGCTGCAGTCACATCTGTGCACCAGGTACGCTGTTATGCTTGATGACTGTAAGCTATTAGTGTTGCCTGTATTAGAGTTCATAGTATAACAATTTTAGTCACATGGGGACAGTGGAAATATTTCTTAGTGTTCCTAAATGTTTAATATTTATTTTATTTAGAAATGCAATCAAAATGATTGCCATTCAAGGTCATGGTATTTTGCCAACACACCTGAGGGTTGTGTCTGAGAATCCTCACAAATAAAAATTATGGGTTTCTCTAATTTAAACCAAAACATTGTTTTCTGGGGTTTTAACTTTTTTTCCCTCTGAGATGAGACATGACGTGTGCTCTGCAGCATATGGTTAGCTTAGGAAAACATACTGATACGCTGTATACTGAACAGATGTTTACTACCACATATTTAGAAAATCTTTATGGT
>NW_008824939.1:3795909-3801544 GCF_000699105.1 Pygoscelis adeliae | reverse complement strand
CCCTAATGATTGATTTCCAAAAGAAACGTTTCTACTGCCTCACTTTAAATGTTGGACGATTACTAAGAAGATAGCACAAACTGATTTCTATCTACATTGTGGGGCAGGTGTCCTTTTGAGTCATGGACTCCAGAAACATGCTCTATATCATCATCTGCATATTGGGGTGAGACCTGAGTGACATATGTATCCCATCTTGTATCTCTCCTTGTGCATGAGTAAGGAGAGAGTCGAAGTGCTCCAACAGGTCACGGGGTCCAGATGGCCAGGAAACCAGAATGGTAGTATACCCCAAAAAGCATACCTGTTACAGAGCTGTTTCCTGTGTTGTGGATTTTTGGAAGTTACAATCCTTGACTTTGAAAAACCCATTCAGTGCCTGCTTTCATTTGTAGCATCTTAAATGCCTTTAAAAATCTGTCTTGCCTGAAAACAACTCAAACTTCTCATTGATTTTGAGAAGAGCAGTTAGTCTAGTGCAAGGAGTTTTGAAAACCATGTTTTCATTTCAAAGGATAGAGCCTCAGCTGGTATAGCTCTGATGTTTGAAAGCATCAGATGCCATCTTGCTGCCACCCAAAAACTATTTGGACAACAAGCAAATATTAAGATAGTCCAAGTTCTGATCTCAGTTCCTCTAGGGAACTCTGAAATAACTCTTGTGGGTTTTAATGCATTTGTATACGCTTAACTGAGATAAAAATCTGGATAAGTCACCACACTTCTATCTAAGCAGATAGATCTTACAGGAGTTGTGAGAATTTCATTCCCTTTTCCAGTGTTACAGCTGTGAATGGTTTCATAGAACCCTATCTAAAGCATCAATGTTAAATTTGTTTCTTTTTTTGTCCCCCCCCCCTTTTTTTTTTTAACTGTCAAACATAAATTCAGGTCCTGCTGGTGCAGAATGTCAGTGCCCCTCTGAAGGTCGCTGGTATTTAGCCAATAATAACAAGCACTGTATTGTGGATAACGGTACCAGGTGTGATACTGGTTTCTTCACATGCCTTAATGGGCGGTGTATCTCCGAGCGATGGAAGTGTGACAATGACAATGATTGTGGTGATGGCAGCGATGAGTTGGAAAGTGTGTGTGGTAAGCATTTAAAATAACTGCATGAGAAAGTGATGCATACTCTGTCTTGCCTGTACTGTATTCTCTATCACTTTTATGGCTTTATGATCATGGATCTTAATGGCTGTAGTTTGGAAATGGTCCCTTGCCTGCTCACAGACTGGAGGTCTGAATGGCTAGTGATTTGCTCTAGAATCCAAACACACTATAGTATTGAATTTTTATCATGTATAGCCAACTTCTACTTTGTTTAATTTAAATATGTATTTTACTTTTCATGCAGTCCGTTTTGCAGCTGTGTTTGCCCTGGCAGGTAAAAATATTGTGATTTTACTTGTTAATTTGTCAGAGAACTTAGATTACGTTTTTATCCATGTATATTCTTTTTCTAATTTTTTTTTTAATTTCCTGCAGCTTTCCATACTTGTCAGCCAACAGCTTTTACCTGTGGTAATGGGCGATGTGTACCCTATCATTACCGCTGTGACCACTACAATGACTGTGGAGATAACAGTGATGAGGTTGGCTGCTTGTTCCGAACTTGTGATTCCCACACAGAATTTACTTGCAATAATGGAAGGTGTATATCTCTTCAGTACGTCTGCAATGGAGTAAACAACTGTTATGATAATGGCACATCAGATGAGAGAAATTGCCGTAAGTTTATCCTAATTACCTAGTGCCTATTTGAGTCTGACTCTTTAGACCAAAGAAGAGGCAAATGTGTTTGTGAAGCATTATGTCAAAATCAGCAGAGAGGATAAAAGATTTCTTTATTTTCGTTACAGATTCTGCTTTGTGTTATTTGAAGCAAATAGAATTGTTAGAAGATATTCTGGAGTACCTTAAGATATTACATAATAAGTATTGCTTTAAATAATCTGCTTTGATGCAACAAATGCTCATGCAGTGCTTAATGTTAGGTCTTGTGAGTAATCCCATGGACTTCAAAAAGATTATTTCAGATGAATTGGATGCAGGGCTTATATTTTTGCAGGATTAGCCTGGAGTTTGACAGTGGGTTTTTACTTTGTGTCATGCTATATTAATTATATTAGATTTTATCATCAGGAGTGTATACTGTGACTCTTATACAGACACAGTTTATATTTATTCTGTTTAAAATTATATGCCTTATAGCTCTCAAAAAGTTATCAGTTATGTTTGGTTTTCTTAAGATGTAAACTGTGATGAGTTCAATATTGACTACTATTGCAGTTAATGAAACTAATCATGTCTTTGCACTAACATTACATTCTTCAGTGGAAAATTTATATCTGGAGTTAGAGAAATTGATGAAAATGTATTTAGAGAATTTTTTTTTACATTTTTGTGTGCACACTGATTTTTTTTTTTAAACATATTATTTGTGACAATTTTTTGTATTCTCAGTGAAATCTGAGTATTTGAAATTCCTGGTCTATTAGTTGTTTGTAGTTGTAATGCAGGCATTACAGTGTGAATACATGCCAATTTACATTATCTCACCCCCAAGTATTGGCATGCGTATCTTTGATCATGTTTTTGTCAGGATTTTTGTCAATAAAAGCAATTGTCTAATTGTTTCCATATAGCATGAGCAGTATGAGAGCACTTAAGCGAGTGAGTGACATGGGACTCTTTTTAACAATATTATGTATCTTTCAATGAGATACAGCATAATGGTATTAAAAAAAGCTCTAAAGAACTTTTGCTTTTTTTTTTTCTCCCTCCTTAAAGCGGAGCGCACTTGCCAGTCTGGTTTTACAAAATGTCAAAGCACAAATATTTGCATTCCTCGAACGTATTTGTGTGATGGTGATAATGACTGTGGAGATATGAGTGATGAGAGCCCTACTCACTGTGGTAAGTTGATAGGGCCTTGGTTACTTTTTCTGTACTGCAGTAATTTATTCCACTGCTCTTTACCTTTGACATAACTCCAACTGTTCTCAAAACATCTGCTCTTGTGATACTGAAGAGTTATAAGGTATATGCATTGTATTATTAGCTCTCAATTATCTAAATCATGCTTTTATCTAATAAAAAAGATCATAATTTTTTGCAGCATTTTTATACAACATTTGAGGGATCATTCCTTTTGCTTATTCTGCTCTCTATCCTTTACGGTTTTACAAGGTAATTGGCACTTAAGTATTATAGTGAGTTGGCTTTTTCTGGAACTTTAACATTAGAATATTTTTCCTTCTAATCAAATGAACTTGTATACAGTCTCAAATGTAATTTCTTTCAGCTTTTTCATGTAGTTATGTATGCCTTAGCATATGATTTGTTGTTCATTGTAGCTTCCAGTTAGTGTACAAAAGTGTCTAGTTTTCAATCAGCCTTAATTACAAAACAGCTTACCTTTGCTAGTACAGACATTTGTATTAGGTAGTAGTTAGGTAGTACTTTTCCTATATAAAATGTTTTGGATCAGTTTATAAAACACAACGGATATTTTCAGATAATGATTTATTTTTAGTATTGCCTAAGTGGATTATTTTTGCTTTCACTAGTTTTCCTAAAGGTACCTGCCTTGAGTTAACTATGCCACAATTTGTCTAAAATATGAGTTCAATTTTTCTAGCCAAAACGTGGCCACTTTTATCTATGGACCCCTACGTGTCAAAAATATGTGGCTATATATACAGACATAGTGAGTCTTGTGCTGCTCATGAAAGGTGTGCTTTGTCCCTTCTACTGTTTATGTCCCAGCAGCACTGCTGAATTACTTAAATTGAGAAGTGGTGAAGGGCAAGAAAGAGGGAGAGAAAGGGAGAATGGGAGATGAAAGAAGCCCCAAGACATTAATGAGCAATGTGTTAATTGCCTTTGATTTTCATCATTAAAGGCATATAGAAGAGCAAGTTAAAAGGCCAGACCGGGTCCTTTTTGGTATCTTGAAACCATCATAGGGTACAGGAAAGTATCAGTAACTACTGAAGAAATTCTCAAACCCACTGTACATGCCAGGATCAAGGGGCTCAGCCAAAGGGCAGAAGAAATATTTGAAGCGTGTTTAGCTGGAACTATTCAGTGCTACAGTTTGTTCTTCACTGCCATTAAGAAAAGATTCCTACTTCTAAGTGAAGAAAAATTGGTGGGATAACAAGGAAAGCATTATCTACCATGCGATATTACTTCCTTACTGCACATTTTGAATTCTTTTAAAGCATGGAGTCTGCTACTGCCTCGTTTGGGCACTGGAGAAATGAGTATATTGGACTGTGGTAATTTTCTTGTGCACGAATCTCAGGTATAAATGTAGAACATATTTACAGTTGCTGCATGCAATCCTATTTCCAGGGCAAATTCTATCTACTTATTAGCTGATACGTATACCCAAGGAGAGAATTAAGCCCATTTTTTGCGTTCAAAGATCAAGCTAGTTTGTACAATGAACTCTTTGCAGGTAGGCTGTGAAAAGACATCCTTCCTAGCATAATTTTTTCTCTTTCTTTTTTGGGGTCTGTAATATTTTTGCGTAACATGGACTCAAAAGCAACTTAAAACAAGTTGGAAAGGTAACAGAAAGAAAGAAGTCATACATAGGTTTTTTCTTCCAGTCTCACTGACTTGCACAAATAGTGAGTTTCGTTGTACATCGGGACGTTGTATTCCTGCTCATTGGTACTGTGATCAAGGAATAGACTGTGCTGATGGCTCTGATGAACCTGCCTCTTGTGGTAAGTTTACACTCAGAAGATACAACATGATGGGTTATGGGAAATCAGTAGTTTCTCTTGTAGGCAGCAGCTTGAATCCAGACTAGGTGGAAAATAAGTATCTTCTGAGGTTTATTCACTGACTCTAAATAACCTGAGTCACTGAGTAATTCAACTCTTAAATACTTAAAGGTGTGTATGGAGTATGAAGGCTTTTAATTGACACAATTGATTGATTGCTTTTAATGTGATTACTCTTAATGTATAACCTCCTGTCTCTTTATAAGACTGTGATGGTGGTGAATCAAGTAACGAAAAGTAGCAAGTATTTTCATACTGTTTTGGATGTAAAAGCAGATGTCGTGTTGTACAGGAAGTGTGTGTGCAGTATTGCATTTGGGGAAAAAAGGAATGTGGGATGCAGAGGAACATTGTTGACACAGTATGAGGTAGAGTATCATAGTATTACAATAAGCAAATCCTGTATGTACAATAGAAACTGATGGTAATGATGGAGTGACTACATCAGTGGACTCGGGAAGGGCTACAGATGTCGTCTATCTGGACCTCTGTAAGGCCTTTGACACGGTCTCCCACAGCATCCTTCTCTCTAAGCTGGAGAGGTATGGATTTGATGGGTGGCGTGTCTGGTGGGTGAGGAGTTGGTTAGATGGTCACCTCCAGAGGGTAGTGGTCAATGGCTCAATGTCCAGATGGAGACTGGTGATGAGTGGCGTCCTGCAGGGGTCCGTATTGGGACCGGTACTGTTTAATATTTTCATCAGTGACAGACAGTGGGACCTAGTGCACCCTCAGCAAGTTTGCAGATGACACCAAGCTGAGTGGTGCGGTCGACACGCCAGAGGGATGGGATGCCATCCAGAGGGACCTGGACAAGCTGGAGAAGTGGGCCC
>NW_008824939.1:3790528-3795469 GCF_000699105.1 Pygoscelis adeliae | reverse complement strand
AGCCTAGAGAAGAGAAGGCTTCAGGGAGACCTTACTGCAGCCTATCAGTACTTAAAGGGGCTTATAAAAAAGATGGCAGCAGACTTTTTAGCAGGGCCTCTTGCGACAGGAGAAAGGGGAATGGCTTTAAACTAAAGGGGGCTAGATTTAGACTGGATATAAGGAAGAAATTTTTTACGCTGAGGGTGGTGAAACACTGGCACAGGTTTCCCAGAGAGGTGGTGGATGCCCCATCCCTGGAAACATTCAAGGTCAGGTTGGACGGGGCTCTGAGCAACCTGATCAAGTTGAAGATGCCCCTGCCCACGGCAGGAGGGTTGGACTAGATGACCTTTAGAGATTCCTTCCAACCCAAACTATTCTATGATTCTATAATAAGCAGCGGAGGGGGGAAGAAGATGGAAAGAAGTAACCTCCAGGGAGGAAAAGGAGAGGCTAACTAAAGTCACTGAGAATTGATATTACATAGTTATTATTATCACTGTAAAAGTTGGCATAACACAAGGCAGAACAGATTCTTCTATGATTTAAGCAGGGCTCATAGCTCACTTCGCACGTTGCTGGAGTTGCACCTTTGGCTTAAGAAAATGTCTTGCAGCTTATACCTTAACTGTCTTACACTTAAGCTTCTATTTTACGTTTCACTATCATAAGATTCTCCCTAAAATACCGTCCTCAGTAGATTTTCATGGCAGTGCAGCTTAGTTTAACAAGCAGAGTGATTGTGTTCATTTTTAAGTGCCCCAAGTGCGGACTTGTTCAAGTGACCAGTTCAGATGTGATGATGGCAGATGTATCCCAGCAACATGGATCTGTGATGGTGATAATGACTGTGGGGATATGAGTGATGAGGATCAAAGACATAATTGTGGTAGGTGTTTAATGCAAATAGATACTGCACTTTCTTTGTTTGTCCTGCAGACATTTTTTAGAAAACAACGAACCAACCCCCAAACTCCCACCCCCTGCCAATTTTCTATCCATAAAGATGCACATTAAGCATGAGGTACACTCTTCCTGTACCTTCATTTTCATTATATTGAATTAAAATTGAATATTTTACTGATAAAAAAAAAATTGTTCTAATTTTGCAATTACTCCTCTTTGAATTGTTGAGTTCAAATGGAGATATAATTAACCTGGGTTGTTTGTATGATCTGGGCAGCAATAGCAGCTTCAGTGGAGATACTCCCTGATCGTCATGCGTTACATCTTGTGCATATTAATAATCACATGGTTTTGGCATAATTTCTTTAAAAGTTAGTGAACAAAATAAGTGTGGCTGTTTAGAGGGCAAACAAAGGGAAGAAGGTTCACCAAGCCTGGTCCTGCTCCTTGATTCTTTTAACAGCAGCTGGGATACACTTGCAGTCCTTGCCCTTTTTAACTGCAGTGGTGCTCCCTCTGTTTGCTCCCTGGAGCACAGAATACCTTGAAAAAAGCAGGGGATAGAGAGCCTAGGCCTTAATACCTGTTCAGCTCCCAGAAAATCTGGCCAGACACATGAAAAGCTTGTACTGAGAATCCAACAAGATCCAGAGTTCTGCACATGCCAGCATTGCCTAAGGAATCCTAAAGTGCTTTGGCTCCCAGTCAGCCTCCATGAAGAGCAATGCTCAGTGCAAATTAGTGGGGATGCATATGAGTTTTGTATATGAGAGGGTGCAGTGATGCATGGCTCTATTGTGGATTACAGGTGGATATCCAGGCTGTGTGTGTGAGCAGGGGGGGAGGGTGTTACATACACAGAGTATAACTTGGTGTGTCAGTAAACATGCTTTTCTTTCAGCAAACCGCAACTGCACAGCCACAGAGTTCACATGCGCCAACAATCGACCGCCACTCAGGAGGTGCATTCCTCGGGCGTGGGTGTGTGATGGTGATGCTGACTGCAGTGATGCATTTGATGAACACCAGAACTGCACACGAAGATCTTGCACAGAAAATGAGTTTACTTGTAGTAATGGCTTGTGCATCCGAAACACATACAGGTTTGTAACTACCTGAGCTGCTGCAGAAATTCTCAAAATTTGCTTAAAGTGAAGAAGCTAATTCAACCTTTTTTTCCCACTATTTAGTTGTTAAGTAGATCTGCGTATTGTAATGAAACTATTTATCTGCTCTGCATTCACGCATTAGTTTTAACTTGAAAATGCTCTGGAATTTTCTGTGTTAATATCCCCAGTGCTCACCATTAGTATTTAATAATTTTTATTGTGCCTAGTAACTTCTCCTGGGGTGGATCTGTTCAGCTTGTAACGCCTATGGGGAATACAAGCAGGACTCACAGGATCAGACTCTATATAATATGACCCTGATTTCTGAAAGTTTCTTGCATTGGAGCCAATAATATCTGACCTTCTTTGGAAATCAGGAGAGTGTATCTATCCATATGCCCTAGAGATAGTGATTGCCGCCTTATATTTGAAAAAAGTGTTCATTCTTCTTCAGATGTGACAGGCGGAATGACTGTGGTGACAGCAGTGATGAAAGGGGATGCATCTATGAACCATGTCAACAGCACCAGTTTACTTGTCAGAATGGGCGCTGCATTTCCAAGGCCTACATCTGCGATGGGGATAATGACTGTGGTGATGAATCTGATGAGCTGGAACATCTCTGTAGTACACCAGAAGCGACCTGCCCTCCCCATCATTTTAAATGTGACAATGGAAACTGCATTGAAATGGTTAAAGTCTGCAATCGGTTGGATGATTGCCTAGATAATAGTGATGAAAAAGGATGTGGTATGTGTAGATTTATTTGTACTGTCATTTAATTTAAAATGCTTAGGCAGTTTTAAAAAAAATGAACTCTTAAGACAATTGCTTAATTACAATCATATCTATTCTGTGGTTGTCTCTCAGAAGGATTGTAAGAAATGTATACATCTAATTCTTTGTTTTAATTAAATCATACTTATTATATACTGTTTTAACAAACCGTGAAAATTAGCTAATTATATAAACTAAATATAGTTTATACATTGTTACGTATTGCCCTTACATTTCCAAAATACACCATTCATAAGTGTATATTTTGCACTCCGTGTGTTTGGTGACAGACCTCAGAGGTGCTAGAATAATTTTATATTAGATTAGATTCTTTTCCTTGCTCCTTTTTACAGCAGCCCAGATTCATATTCAGCATTTTCAGGGGGTAGTAGAGAGAGAGAGACAGAGAGAGTATATCGGAAAGTGACTGCGCTATTTTCTCTGCTAGCCAGTTCCTTGAATAGAACTCCTTTCCTTCCGCAGGTATAAATGAATGCAGTGACCCTTCAATCAGTGGATGTGATCATGACTGTACAGACACACAGACAAGTTTCTACTGTTCTTGTCATCCCGGATACAAACTTATGTCTGATAAACGCACTTGTGATGATATTGATGAGTGCAATGAAACTCCATCAGTATGTAGCCAGATTTGTGAGAACACAGCTGGCTCCTACATCTGTAAGTGTGCCCCAGGCTATATCCGGGAGCCTGACGGAAAAAGTTGCCGGCAAAATAGTAATATCTCCCCATACCTTATTTTTAGCAACCGTTACTATCTGAGAAATCTCACAACAGATGGCCAGTCTTACTCTCTCATTTTGCAAGGACTGAGAAATGTGGTGGCACTGGACTTTGACAGGGTGGAAAAGAGGTTGTACTGGATTGATGTGGGGAGGAAGGTCATTGAACGAATGTTCCTAAATGGAACAAATAAGGAGGCAGTGATAAGTGATGATGTGCCCAACGGGGAAGGTATCGCTGTTGACTGGGTTGGCAGGTAAGAAAATATGTTTTCTGTCTTTCTGGGCTACTAAGGAAATGATGTGTGGGGGAGTTTATCTTAGGGTTTTTCTCCCACTTCATATGAAATTCCGAGTGAGTGCTGAAATAGTTTTGGATTGTGGATGCAGTCTTATACAACGGCTCTGGAATTGTTTATCAGCATCTAATACATTACAGAACACTTTAATTGCTGTCATATCTAGTATACTGAGGTTATATCAGTTACGCTCTCATCAATAATAAAGTAGTGCATATGACCCTTGGGAAAAACTTGTTAGGAAACCATTAATGAACAGACTAGGCAAGCAGGCAGGTGGGATGTTACATGTGGCTATGGGGTAGGCATTCTGAGCTTAGGCTCTTTATTCCTTTGCTAGCGATTGCTGAGGTTGGGATGCAGGCTTCACTCTATGCATAAACAATATGTTAGAACAGGTAACTAGATTCCAATGACATAAGTAATAATAAACATGAATGAAATTTAGTTCCTGTACCAATGCAAAGAGCATGTTTCTTTGCTCTGGAAAAATGCATCTTTAACTGACACTCAAACACCATGATCCACATTATTTGCTGTAAGGAGGGCAGTATAAGGGTGAGGTAATTGGAAAGTACTTTGCGTTACAGTCACTTTTTAATTGCCTGCTGTGTGTCAAAAAGTAGTCTGATATACTCCCACAGAAACTGTGTCCTTATGTGATGCCATCTCTGACAGGGTTCTTGGCTGTGTTTCATCAGGTTTTGCTTTCTGAGTGCAGTACTACCAGTAGGAAAAGTTTAAGTATCATGGATCAGACTCTGCAAAATAATGAGAATGGTTCAAGAAGTCACATTTGGAACTTATATGAGAGTGTTTATATGAATATGTCAATATAATAGTTTTTATTTTTAAACCACTTTGTCTCTAAACCTAATGATAATTAATATTGCCAGCAGTCCCAAATGCTTTATGATTCATGGAGAGCTGAGGAAGGAAAAGACTAATTTTAGCTGAAGTGGTCCTACTGCTCCATTACTAATACAGTTGCTGAATTATTTCAGCTACCATTAGTTATGTCTTCAGTCAGTTTTTGTTTAGGTGTTTCAGAAAGGCTGAAGGATGATATAACGGTGGATGAGGTTTTCTGCTCACTTTCAGTACGGGGAGAGGACTGGAGGATGC
>NW_008824939.1:3774703-3789945 GCF_000699105.1 Pygoscelis adeliae | reverse complement strand
TGCCTGTGCAGGCAGGAACAGCATGAATGAAAAGGGCAGTCTGGAGCATGGTGTAGAAGACATGTCAGTACAGTACGTGTATTCTTCCTTTACAGTGGATATATTGCTTCTAGGAGAAAAAAACCTGTGAAATTTAAGATGCTATGAAGCAAAATAAACCAAAAAAAGTAAATAAGAGTAAATAAACTAACTCTAAAACATTTCAGAAAATTGTACTGGGTGGATGCCTACAAAGATTGTCTCTATGTCTCTGAACTTGATGGAAGATTCCGAAAAAAACTGGTGGATCGGTGTGTGGATGCCAACAACACTTTCTGCTTTCAGTACCCCAGAGCAATTGTTGTTCATCCAAAATACGGGTATGACATTTCAAGAGTGCTTTTCCTTTCTTTTGCAAATAGTCTTGCACTGTCTCTGAAAATCTGAAATAAATTTTGGCTGCCTGCACTTCGATTTATGTGGCATTAGATCTTAGTTGCAGCTTAGGAAAAATAGTAGCTTGCCTTTCGTAGGTATATATGCAGGGCTGTCAGATATCATTGAAAGTGGAATTTGGTTCCATGTGGACAAGGAAGTTTTGATTGCAAGGCTAAAAAGGTTGGTAGAAGTGTGTGCGGTTTGATAGACAGTGAGGCTGCCAGTTCTGCTGCATTCTTTAAAGACAATTGTCTGCTGTAGCAGTTAAATATATTAACAAATATATTAACCTTTTTCTTATCTTCCTCAATCTCTGCTTTAATTCTGTTGCAGGAAATACTATATATGAGGTGTGGCTTCTAGTATTTACTTCAGCATATTTTTTCTACAATCCTAACTGTAAGTATTTATTTGAACAGACAGATTTACTGGACAGACTGGGCAGATCGAGCCTATATTGGACGAGCAAGCATGGATGGCAAGGAGAAGACGGTGATTATCTCTACAAAGTTAGAGTGGCCCAATGGACTCACCATAGATTACACCAATGACAAGCTCTACTGGGCAGATGCCCATCTAAATTACATTGAGTACGTACGCAGAAAAGAATAAAACAACTGAATAACTGCTCATGTCAGATTGCAGTGGTAGCATTTATAGATGCTGTAAGCATTGTATGTATTTCTACCAACTGACTCTATAGGAAACCAGAGGCAGAAAGCCTGGAGTAGCAGGCGATACGAATCACTAGATGTCACAGTAGCCTAGTTCCTATATTTGCTTCCTAGGTCCCACTGGAAGTGGTCCAAAAATTATAGTGAAAAGATTCACAGTCTGTACTCGAATATGCAACTTCTATAGGGGTACAGCCTAAACCAAAGCAAAACTGAGTATAAAATCACTAATTTTTCTGATTCTCTTGTTTCTGCCTATAGATAAAAGTTGAGCTGTAACTAAACTAGTTATGTGCTAATAAAATAGTATACAAATTGTTAGAAGATGTCTGAACATTTGTCTATCGGTACAACATGGAATTTCCTGTTAGCATATGGGATTTTTTGTTAATCAAGAAAAATCTATTAATTGCTTCTAGTGTTAGAAAATTTCCACTTAAATATCAGTAAAAATTAATAACTAGCATTCTAGTGCTTGTCAAGGCATTTAAATATTTTAAAAACAATCCTTTGTATTTATATTAGTATTTATATTTGTATTCCTATGTACATGTACATTTAGATTTATATTTACCTCTGTTCTTCTTTACATTCATTCTTCTGGCAGCCTTTTCTATGCTGAAGTCCTAAAAATGTATTTTTTAAAATGTATATTAATTATATGTATGTTTCTGTGTCTCTCTTTTTCTCTCTTATATTTCATAATTTCCCCCTATAGCAAGGTGATAGTAAAAATATAAAATCTTATTAAAGATATCTCATCAGAGGAGGCTCTAAATCAGAGACACATGTAAAATTTAGGAATATAGGAGGCCTATTATTGTCTTAAGCGTTCCATTGTTAGCAGTCTGAATGATCCAGGCAAGCTAGTCTCCCGTGTGACAAAAATAACTTTCTGTAAGGCAGTAAATGTGCAAAATTTCATTGGACTAGCTGATATGCTTCTGTGGGAAGACTTTACATTTCAGTGGATGTTCCTCTATTCTGTTTATTTGCCTAAAATAACCTGTTTTACTTTCCTGCATATCTTAAAATGAATTCACTGAGGACAGTGCTCTACCATTAGGGACTACATGATCCTGGTCACCAATAATGAAGTACCATAAGCATACATAATAAAGATGTGAAGATGTTTTAGCATTTATCTGAATAACTTGCACATATTTTTCTTTGTGTAGGTACTCTGACCTAGATGGACATCATCGTCACACAGTATATGATGGGACTTTACCTCATCCGTTTGCAATAACAATTTTTGAAGACACAATATATTGGACTGACTGGAACACAAGAACTGTTGAAAAGGGAAATAAATATGACGGATCAGACAGGACTGTTCTTGTGAACACCACACACAGGCCATTTGACATCCATGTTTACCATCCATACAGACAGCCATTTGGTGAGAAAACAGAATTAGATTTGCATTGAGATGGTCAGCTGTTATCCAGAGACTAATTTTAGAGAGTCCTGAGTGCACTCAGCTTTTGCCTTTGAGGGGAATAAAATGCACAGAGTAAATGTAGGCCTCTACTTTACGTTTATAAATTGTCTTTTCTTTCAATAGCAATGACTGGAAATGCATAATTTTAAATTCATTTCTAAAACATCATGGCTTAATAGCATACACTTCCTGTATATGAAATCATACATATTTCTCTCACTAAGTGCCTACTTATTTTTGTTTTTCAACTTATTACATTTAAGCTTTCAATACAGTATTAGAGGAGTCTGTTGTAGATTAAGACCTTTGAGTCCTGGGATTTGCAAAGTATGGTAATATTTATTCTTCTGTTTTACCAGTTAATAATCCTTGTGGCACCAACAATGGTGGTTGTTCCCATCTTTGTCTAATAAAAGCTGGTGGTCAGGATTATTCCTGTGAATGTCCCGATAACTTCATGATAGTACAGTTCGGCAATACAGCCCACTGCCTTCCAATGTGCTCTAGCACCCAGTTTCTCTGTGCAGACACTGAGAGGTAAGTCCACTGCTCATCGTCTTTTTTCAATGTCTTTTTAAGGATATATTTACAGTTTAGTTTCTTCAAAGGGACAGGAAATTAGGGATTCCTTCTGGTTTCACTATGAGTTTGTGGTGTGCTTGCAAAGACAAAGCCAGGACCAGACAGGCTTCCATTTTGGAAAAATACTTCTAGACTTACTGTTTAAACAGTAATTTTTTTTTCTGTTTTCTTCCTTTTATATGACATTGCTAATCTAGCAAAGTTTGGGTTGTTAGAAACATGTACCTCCAGAAACCACTTCCAGTTGAATTCACAAACCTGGAGCCTTCTCCTATTTATGTACATCTTTTACAATGTATCTCTTTCTGCCAAATATATGCTGTCTGCCAGTGGCCCAGGAAAGCCATGTAGCTGATGTGGGGGCACGTTTCCGACCCTTCTTCTGAGACAACAGCAGTAGAGGGAGAGAAATGGTGATGTTAGAGCTACTGAGCTGATATTGTATCACTCTGGAGCCTGTGAGGCAGGTGTGCTTATTGGGTGGCCTTTTGAAGCAGTGTTACAACAATAATCCCTAGTGAAATTCTTGTGCTAAAATTCAGGTGAATTATTAAAATTTTACCTCATTAAAAATCCAATTGAAGATTGATTTAAAAAGTATGAGAGATGGTTACCACAAATATACATAAAAATTAAATCCTTATTAATTTGCTGTGAACTTCCTTCTGGAGGCCCACCAATATCATCTGTTTCTGGTGACAGTATTCTGGCATATTTTGTTAGCATTTGACAAATGAAACAGAAGACATGAAATTCAAGATGTCTTGGAAGTTTCAAGAAATAACACTGAGACAAGACTGTCTTTTGTGTTGTAAAATTATGGTTGTATATCTGTAGAGACATAGTCTCAACAAAGAAAACACTGTTTTCTCTTTGTAGGTGTATTCCTATCTGGTGGAAATGTGATGGACAGAGGGACTGTCGAGATGGCTCTGATGAGCCCCCTACCTGTCCACACCGATACTGTCCTGTTGGTCAGTTCCAGTGTAATGATGGGAACTGCACAAGCCCACATTTCTTGTGCAATACCCAGCCAGACTGCCATGACAGATCAGATGAAGATCCTGTACTTTGTGGTATGTTACAACTAATAAATTTAAGTGTTTTGCCAATACAAAACGTGTAAATATATAAATTTCAGAATCATTATCCCTTTTTTACAGATGAAAGGTGAGGTAGACAGATGCAGTCTTTTCTAGTCTTGCACCTCCTAGAGCAATTCACGTCAGTGCAAAAGCAGGGTAAAGGAGAGCAAAAATGTACTATATCAAAACAAACATTTTCTATACCTTTGAGACAGATTTGCACTGGTGTAAATTACAATCTGAGGTAACACTAGAAGCAGGACCCACTTTGTTTTGTTCCAAGTAAAGCCGTGGTGAGTATGAAGAATCTAAGGCTTCCTAATGCCCAGGTCAGTCTACCAGGTGTGCTAATTTTCCCTGTATTCTAGAGCTTTGCATGATGGGACAAAATTATTTCACCCTCTACATTGCACAAAATCCAGTGCATGTGGGAAGATTTTTGTGATGGCAGTATTTAGAAATATAGCCTAATTATGCTTGTGGAATACTGTTATTTCCTTAAAAACCTGTCTTATTCCACATACTTATGTCTAATTTAAAAAAGCACATCCTAAGCTCTCTTTTTGTAAATAATGTACTTCTGGCAGCTGCAAGCTTAGTAACATAAAGGGGAGGTGTGGAGGGGAAAGCAGCGTGGTTGTATAATTGGTAGTTTTGTTGCCTTCTGTTAGCAAAGTGTTTCTAACAATGACAATTAAATGAAATGTCAATTCTACCTGAGTTTCAAATAGCTAAGCTTTTAAGTGTGGCACAGGGGAATATTAAATAAGTAGAAATGTGGCAGCTGCATAATGTGTCACCGGTTTTAACATATCAGGTACAATAAAAATCAGTTTAGGTCTATATAATTCCTTCTGCTCATCATCTTGTGCATGGGAATAGAATCCTTTAGTCTAGAAAATGTATGGAATATAATACACTGTTTCTTCTTGAACAGTTTGGTAGTATATGTGAAAAAGTAGTAGGGTGGTGTCCAGTGAGACATACAGGGTCTGGAAGCAGAGACCAGTGTTGACTCCTATTTTCATAGACCTTCAGAGCTCCCCCAGTTTGCCAGCACTGCTGACATCAGCTTCCAGTGCTTTGCCCTTTGGAGGCAGAGGCTGTACATTTATAGGTTGTGGAGCTGTTATTAGCATGGTCTTCTGCTAAGTTTCCTGACATGTTCATTCATAGTCAGAAGAACAGGCTCATCAGGCAATGTACATCTAAGTTGGTAGCATGGCCACAACCACAATGTCACTTCGCTCCTCTGCGAAGTGGCTGGGAGCCCTTGCCTCAATCATGTTTGAATGCTGGGTTTACTCCCCTCTGCTTTAGGAGAAGATAGTATCTGTCTCCTAGAAAAACGTAGAGCCTTAGCGAGCTTGTCTGAAGTTGCCTGTGGGAAATGTGCCATGTGACATTAGAAATCTGTACCTTAACTGGGCAAGTAAATGTGATGTTTTAAATTTTTACTGGCTTTCTTTTTAGCTTTTGGTTAAAGTTAAAAGTTAGACTTGATAACTGCTCAATTGACATAACAGCAGCAGACCATTCCTGTAAGTTTCAGTATCCTAACAGCCAATTTATATTCTTTCAGCTAATCACCAGTGTGAAACTCATCAGTGGCAGTGTGCCAATAAACGATGTATCCCAGAAGCCTGGCAGTGTGATAGAGAGGATGACTGTGGTGACAACTCGGATGAAGATAGTACTTACTGTGCCAGTAGAACCTGTCCCCCAGGCCAATTTAAATGTGACAATGGCCGCTGCATCCCACAGTCCTGGAAGTGCGATGTGGATGATGATTGTGGTGATAACTCTGATGAGCCATTCCACGAATGCAGTAAGCACACAGCTGTAGTAAGCTGCCTACGTTGTAGTGCACCAAAAGCAGAGCAAGCTGCATTACTTAATTTTCCTGAGGTTGAAAATTTATTGGAAAGGAATATTTTCTGCAAGCTAATTGTGATTGTGTAGTAAAGAGTGTTAGAAAACGTAGAGGCTATGTGATAATTTACTACTTTCTTATTCTTGAAGGGGAGAAAGCTTATTTATGCTGGCCAGATTGTCAAGAACTGGCAGTGTCTCACTCTGACTTGTTTGATGCTAGCAGCATCCTTTGCTTGGCCCCTAACAACACTTTGTAAAAAGGATATGTGCTGAACCATTGCCTATGTGGAAGCAGTGAATGCCAGTTCACCAGTTTTTACTTTATTCCACTTTGAAGTATGACATATGTCATACTTTTTACAAAAACAAAGTAAAGTTTCATTCCTTGAAGCTAGAGCTTCTCATGATGATAGGCACATGATTTGGAAACAAAAGCTTACAAGGAGAACAAATGCAGAGCACAGTCTAGCCTATGTTTAACAGCAGGATTTTCCTATGTGCTCCAGCATGTCTCTTTGGCCATCTGGAAGAACTTGTGACCAAGTTTTGCCATCTGAGGACAAGCTGCCTCCTCTGGCTTCCAGGTTTGGGGCTTCTATTACCACCGTTACCAGCTCTAAAGACTTCAGGGAAAAATACACTGAATGTTGTTTGAACCTGTCATGGCTTTGTAGCATACGCAGAATACAAGCAGCACAGTTTGGAAAAGATAGTGAAATCAGATACATTTAACGCTTTCTCTTTTACAACACTGAAGTTAGCAGATAGCTCTTTTTAGTAGAAATAATTGACTATAAATTGTAACATTTTGAAAGGCAGAATAGCAAGGAGGACAGTTTAATGGCTAACACAACTAACGTTGACAACTGCCTCTTTCAGTGGGCCCTGCCTATCGGTGTGACAATCACACACAATTCAGCTGTAGAACCAACTACCGTTGCATACCACTGTGGGCAGTGTGCAATGGGAACGATGACTGCAGAGACAACAGTGATGAACAAGACTGTGGTATGTTTGGAGAAGAAGGTCATTTCAACAGAACTTTGTACCTAAAATATTTCTCCAATTTACAAACACCTTGATTTTCTGAAAGTCTTCAGTAATAATGTACCTGGGCATATTTTCTTTGATATCAATTAATTACCCTGGTAGTTATTTGTCTTCAGGAAAAATCCTATGTGCAGCAATTCATTGTGCAGCTCGCATGTTTAGGGGCTCTGAAGATCAGGATTTTATTACTTTGCCCAATATGTCATCAAATGAAACAGGAAATAGTTTTCCTTGAGCTGAACTGTTTTAGACAATTAAAACTGTGTTTTCTATATTTACTTAACTTACCTCCTGTGCTGGTGAAACCATCAGTATGGCAAGTATGATGATGTTTTCCCAGACCCTCACATTTGTGTTGAAACCTCTCATACACTTACACACAAAGCTTAGAGGACATCGGATCACTGTATCAGAACCAGAAAAGACTTGAAAGTGTAACACACCATGAGGTCAAGATGCCCTCCTTTGACAGTACTAAGTTCATCTCTTTGTGTTTCCATCTCAGTTCTATATGGTTATTTCAGCTGTTTCTTAATCACTTCTCTATTACCTGGCCCAGTCTGTGGCACGAACATCTCTATCTACTTCCATTATCTTCTGTGCATTCCATCTTATCCAAAGACTATGCTAATGTGTGCTGTTTCATTGGCAAACTGTGTACACTGCAGAGGAGATGACTTGCAGTCCTTTTGGAGATTTCCGTTGTGACAATCATCGATGTATCCCACTGCGCTGGAAGTGTGATGGAGATAATGACTGTGGAGATAACTCTGATGAGCACAACTGCAGTGAGTTCTTTTTTGGCTGTCATGATATAGTCCAGCTTTTGATTTAACAGTCCTTTTATTTCTTATGAGAATGGGGCAGACAGCTCTCAACTGCAACCATTCTGTTGTTTTACTCTATAGCCTGTCTTTTCTTTGCTGAAATACCAGAGTGATGTCACGAGGAAGCATTTTAGATACATAAAAACCACTGATAAATCCAGTCATCACAATAACACAAATTCCTGTTTTCCACTAAGAAGTGACATTTTAATTCTGCCCTGTGTGCAAATGTAGTATTATACAGTTCCTTAAACAAAGAGAGTGGATCTTTTTTTTTTTCTGATTTGGAATAAAAATTCCTGTATAATTCTGTGATGAAACAAAATCCACAATGAATTTCCTTTTTTCTATGTCAAGAGGAACATAGAATGTTTAACATAATTAAAGAGTATTGGGGGGAATGCTGTTTTAATATCATTTAGTTTTAAGGATTATACCACGTTATCTGCCCATATTGCTTTTGTCTGGTTTAATGAGACAGGTGTGGATGTCTGAATCTACATCTGGGGAACTTTTCATATTTGTACATTCATTTTAAATGAAGGTCCTCGTGAATGCACAGAAAGTGAATACCGTTGTGACAATTTGCGCTGCATTCCTTCCCGGTGGATCTGTGATCACGATGATGACTGTGAAGACAATTCAGATGAACGTGACTGTGGTGCGTATTGTCTGGATGCTACCTCTTACATGTTCTCACTTTTGTTTCTAATGTGATAAATTATTCTGCAAAATGATCTTTTATGGGAATTATCTTTAATGGAGTAATGTTGACCAAATCACTTTAGTCATTCCACCAAAAGTAGAGGATACCACAGTTTTAATGGTCTGGGATTTTGCAGTTTTTTTAGGATGTTGTTCTCAAAAAGTAAACGCTTTACCTGGATTTGAACAAGAAGACATTTCAACAGTTACTTCTGAATCTTTTCAGAGCTGAGGACCTGCCACCCAGGGTATTTCCAGTGTGATAGTGGACACTGTGTTGCAGAGCGCTTCAGATGTGATGGAAATGCAGACTGCCTTGATTTCTCTGATGAAACAACTTGTCGTGAGTTTCAAGCTTTGCAATTGGTGCTCATCGAGCTCACTTCTAGAAAGATTTGCGCTTTTCTCTCTCTTTAAGTGAGATGACTCCTTAGACGTACAGAATTCTGCAACACTCAGTGATGTCAGTAAAAATTCAGGATAAGTATACTATTTTGAATCAGCTTTTTAATATAATAATGAGTTGCCATCTCTTACGCTGATTGTAAACACATTCCTAATGCTAGGAAATTAATGTGTTTACAAGGTCCAGCAGAAGATACACGTGATCAAATTAAAATTTTTGAGTATCCCACGGGCACTGCAAGATCCACTGTTTCAGTTGTACCATATTCTAACAAGGTTGGAATTGGGATTGTTTTTTGTAATGCTCAAAGGTCTGTATAACTTCCTAAAGTACCAGTGAAGCCAAGGAAGTAAAATTATTTTTCTGTTTCTGTCTTCCTTCTGTATATTGATCTACTCTGAAAAAATATCCATACACTGTAGCTTGTATGGAGCTACAGCTCCAGCTGTTTACCCAGGAAGTATTGTTCCCAGTAGGAATGCAAATATCATCTCTGTGCTCTATCCGTGCTGACTGACACTGACTTTTTAGGTGATATTGAAGTGTTGGTTCTGACTTAAATGTTCAAATGATTTTAGGCTTCTGTACTCAGGAGAATTCCTTTCTCTTCATGTTGGTATCAGGGCAGTTCTGTACATCTTCCCATGTACTTAATTTTAACACCTGTGCTTTAAGTAAGAAGGGGCATCTGCACAGTAGGACCTTTATTTTTCTGATGGTAACCACATCCTGGAATGTACATCGCAACAGTTAATCTTTCAGAACCTGAGTTACACAACATTTGGCTGTTCTTAAAAGGAGGAAAAAGCATGAGAAGCCATTCAAAGGGCAAGGGTATGGTTTATTTACGTAGGTTGGAAGAGTCATTTTTGGTTTCTCTTTGCTCTAGTTCAGTTTTTTTCACAGCTTTTACAGAATCTGGGTATTTTTTTTACTATACCAACACGAGTCCTTTTGGAATTAGATATCTTAGGTACTTTTTCAGTCATTCACATTTGGTGCCAGTAATATTCTTTACCTTTATTACTGAACTAGATTTGTCAGTTAGAAATTCAAGTAGCATTTATTAAATTAATGACAGTTTATTTTCAAAAGCTTCTGGGAGTAACTTATGTTATTTCACTATTCATTCAAACCTGAATTAATTGTGTTATAGCTACTAAGAAGTCCTCAGTCCTTGCAGTCTGTTGTTGCTGTAGATCTTTGCAGTTCCTCATATTGTATCTCCTACTATGGAGAGAAGGGTATTGGAAAATAATATAGGGTTGGGCTGAATACTTCTCAGGAAAACCTAAAATTTCCAGTATATATGAAAATGTCATAATAATTTTCTTTTCTTCAGCAACACGGTATCCTAATGGTACATACTGTCCACCCATGCTGTTTGAATGTAAAAACCATGTCTGTATCCAGCCATACTGGAAATGTGATGGTGATAATGACTGTGGAGATGACTCTGATGAAGAACTTCACCTTTGCTGTAAGAGAGAAAAATTATATTAAAATGAACAATATGCATAATAAGATCTTTAATTACAATGGAGAGAACAATTAGAAAATAAATTTTAAATATTTTCTTTTCACTGGAGATTCTCACAGACTTAATTCAGGATGAGTCCTGAGAATTTTGCTTCATATGCAAGTTCACTTCGTCTTCCTACAGTACGTTTCTCACTGCTTTGCAGATGTTTATATATGTGGTTATAAAAGTCGGGAGAAACATCAAAGAGATAAGGACACTATTTCACATTTTCAAGTTGGTTATCTAAAATAAAAACATCAGTTTGCAATTAAAGATTAATTCAGATAACGTATATTCTCAAAGGTGCTGAGCTTTTAAAGCTATCAGTGTAGTCAGGACATCTTTGTAAATATGGTTGAGGACTTTAGCTCTAAAAATGAGGTGTCGGAGGGTGCTACTTAAACAATTTTTGTCAGTTATGCACCATATAGCCACTTAAATAGCATGTTGGATTTTCCATCAGTTTACTTTATAAACAAATATAGAAACTTCAGTGTTATATGTAGTCATAGCATATGCCTTTGGTCAAAGATGATGTACTGTCTTCTGACAAAAAATGTGTAATGGCCTAACATACCATCACCAAAATGTGGAGAAAATACTCTTTTGGGTCTGAATGCATCAACACCTTTTAAAATAGAGGAAACATATAAATGTTACCAGATAAAAGTGATTGGGATAATTTGTGACTCGATGGCATGAAGTATCAAAGTGTGACTGACTTGATCTCTGTGGTTTCAGTGGATATTGCTTGTGACTCTCCGTTCCGTTTCCGATGTGAAAACAATCGCTGTATATATAGTCATGAGCTGTGCAACCAGGAGGATGACTGTGGAGATGGAAGTGATGAGAAAGAGGAACACTGTATGTTTACACAAAATTGAGCAGCAGATTCAGTAATTGTGATGTGCTTAATGTTTAATAATACCAAAGGACTATAGAAATGTCAAAATTAAACATAAATTATGAAAACTAGAGCTCAGTATGAAATAATTTGAACTATAATTATTGGTACTATGTATTTGCAGCTCTCCATACAAGTAGCAAAAATCAGCAAACATTTGTCTGAAAAGTACAGAGCATGATTTTCAAAATCATATTGTATTTTATTATAAGAAGCAGCTAAATTGTGTCAACTTATTATGAACTCCACTTAAAATAAGGAAAAGTAAAGAGTTTAGCTTTATCATAAAATAAGGATGGGATGGATAGCTCTTAAAGATATGGATGGATAGCTTTTTAGACTTTTAAAATAGAGAAACGGGTGCTTCTGAATTTGTGGCACTGTTATGCACATAGTAACAGTGTTGATATTTAGGCCCAAATCCTGCAGAAGGTCTGTTAATATTCAATAGGTTTTTGCCCTCAGATATATTATGTAGCTCTCATTGACTATGTTGATTTTTATATTGTCAGATTTAATTATTTTTGGTTGCTTAATGATATTATTTGCTGGCTTTAGTGTACAATATTCTTAAAGTTAATAGTTTACTAATATCTCAATAATCTCTTGAAGTCTGCAGTAGATGTATGAAGTATATCATTAAAGGATATTAATAGATTTGCATGATTAAAAAGAAAATTCACTCAACTATTAACAAGAAGAATCTACCTTCTGTCTTTATAAAATGGAGGGGCTTCTTTCAGGTCATGGGGATGTGACTAGAAGTCAGGAGGCCCTGGTTATAGTCAGCTTTACTACAGACTTCCAAAGTCACCCTAGCCATTATTTTACCAGATTGTATCAGCTTCCTCATTAGCAATGTAGAATAGTGCTGTCTGTTGGTACTGTGTAGCTGAAACTCTGACAGAGGAGTGTTTCTTTTCTCGACTGTAGGTAGAGAACCAACCCCAAGACCTTGTACAACTGAAGAATTCAAGTGCAGTAATGGAAATTGCATTCCTCTACATTATGTCTGTGACAACTATGACGACTGTGGAGACCATTTTGATGAAATGGGCTGCAGTAAGTAATAATATCAATAGAATAAAAAATTACAATGCTATTGAAATAAAAATTTCTGAAACTGATAACAATACATGTTTCTTCTTGAATAGCATACTAAGAAGTATTGATTTTTAATTAGCCTGTGCTAGGATTATCCAATTAGCCATAACAATATCTTCTGTTTTCCTTCTTTTGGGGAAAACCCTATGAAATGCAGTGCTCTGAACAGTCCTTTTTAGGCTTAGAGTATTTATGCATCACAAAAAAGGGTTTGATCTTGTTTTTTGATCTTGTTTTGAAATGGGTTGCATTATGGAGGCAAGAACATCTAGATATTTCAATCATAATTGCAACAGGCCAACCTACAGAATTATTCATGGGCAGACTCTGAACTGGTATAGGTTGCTCTAGCCCTGTTAAAAACAAAAGTATATTGAGATGCTTCTATTTTCCTGTTTACAGACATGATCACAGAATTCTATGACAGCCAGTCCTCGGGCTGAGGGCCCTCTCAGATCCTCTGCACAACTTTTATTAACTGCATTATAAATTTACTAGCATCTATTTAGATGCAAAAGCTTTGACTTGAACTTTGAGGCAAGAGAGCGCATTCTTACAGAATCTGGAAAAAAAATATTCCTAACTTTTTATATCAATATATAGACAGCTGCAGAGTCATCATATGAGCATGTACTTGCAATTTCAGTTTGTTAGGCTTTGATTGCTTCAAGTGAAAGTGTGCCAAATGATCCACTGGTGATTTACAATCCAGCATGCTTGCAAAAAGCAAATAACTCGGAAGCCTAAAGTGCAGTCCATTTTGAAGCAGCTGGTTTCTCTGTTTCACATACCATCCCAATGGTCTTTAGGCAATATAACCTAATGCAATGACTTGATGAAAATGTAAAAGTATAAAAAGGATATGAAACAGTGCAAAACAGACACCTTCTGGCAGTCAGTGTTCTACTGTTTGGGGATAGATGTGACTGCAGATCAGATGGCAATGTTTGTAGCCTTCCCAACATCAAATACCTGTGTTATAGAGAAAATAGAATATTTATGTATGTGTGTACAATGAATTTATGCTTCTACATATATATGAAATTGAGCTGTTTAAACTTAATTTAATCAGCACTGGGATGTGTATGTATAAAGGAGATAATCAGCTTAATGTAATGTCTTTGCCATACATCTGTATCTTTTTCTCATGCTCTGTTAATAAACATATGTATCTTTTCTACTTATATAACAGATTTGAGTTTGAAAGTATTTTGTGTATATGTAGAGTATGTCAGAATCAATAGAATTCTATATGCACTTTGGGGAGAGTATAATTTTCATTATCTGTTACAGAGTATCTATTATCCCTGACTTGCCTTTTCCATTATAGGCATGTTTTAGAGGGCAGTGCATTCTGTGCAATGACCTTTATTGACTTCAGTAGGCTTTAGATTAGGTATGGCATGAACAAGCTGTCATCTTCTCTCTAATTTCCATATATATTATAATGTAGGGCCTGTGTTACGCATGATAGCAATTGAGAACATTTTTTATTTAGCTGATAAGAAAGGACTGGGTAAGAAAGAGGTAGGTTGGCAAAGGTAGGAGTTAGTCAAGTCTCTTAAATAGTTTCTGCAGTTGCTGCAGATTGGTGGTAATGTAGAAGGCCATTTCTCTTAAGGAAGGTGAGCTTGGATGGTTATGGCTCTTATCCTGACCCTGTTCACTTACTTCTAGAGGTTAAACTTCCTAGTTGACAGCTGTCTTGACCAGCGTTTACCACCCTCTTCTAGTTAGTTACGCCTTAGGGACTAGAAGTTCACATTAATTGAGTTTCAGTTAGAAAAAAAGGAAAGAAAACTAATGTTGTCTACTTGAAAACTATTTTCAATGATAATAATGATCAAAATTATGACACCTCCCGCCCTCTTATCACTTTATTTTTTGGTTATAATTGTATAACTTTTTTTTTCAGATCCTGGAACAGAGCGAACTTGTACAGAAAATATCTGTGAACATAACTGTACCAATCTGAATGAAGGAGGCTTTATCTGTTCCTGTAGGCCAGGGTACAAGGCCAGTGAAACTAACCGAAACTCCTGTGATGGTATTTTCAATCTTCTAAACATCTTCTCACTGATAAGTGTTCAGTGACCTGTCACTTCATCATGCTAATGTGACTACCCATTTTTGCGTTCTAACAGGACTTTATACATTTAGCAGATGCTTCCTAAAAAGTTTTGCTGCTGAATCATGTTTTCATGCAGACCTTATTCAACAAAGAACTGGCTCCACAGTTCAGACTTGTTTTAAGCTTTTGGTGGCTGTAGGTGTATGTTTTTGCTTTACTGTATATAGGTTTTGTCATATCTTTGCAATCTGAGGGACAGAAATATGCTGGGTTTTTTCCTTATTAAAAGAAAACTTACTGAAGGTTATACTCTCCTTCTGTTCTGCTCCAGAACAGACCTCCAGTAAAGGTCTATTCTGCCATTTTTTTGCCCTGGTTATGTGCAGATAAAATACAGTGGGGAGTCTACCCAAAGGCTGTTGTTCGTGGTCATGCAATATACTACCTTCACAGTTACCATTTCAGTATGATTTGACGAGAACACATAGCAACAGTCTGTTGCTCCCAGCTCTTGTGGACAATTTGTGTCGTTTTATTAAACGTGATCCAAGGCCACCCCTCCCCTTCCTTCCTGCT
>NW_008824939.1:3771500-3774667 GCF_000699105.1 Pygoscelis adeliae | reverse complement strand
ATTGTTTTTGAGGACTAGGTATCTTTGCTTCAGCATTTCAAGAAGGCTTTGCTCTTGCATCTCATTGAAGTCATGCCCCATCTTTTGTTTTTTCTTGGCGATTTAACACAAAAATACGTGATCAAAAATGTCTCTCTGAAAAGCAATCCAATAAGCAGGAGCAATGCAGTTATTAGCAATCTGTAGTTTAGACACATTAATCAGTAGATGAGAGGTGAGGAGTTCTGTTAGATAACAGATGCTGATGTTGAAGATCACTTATTAGGTCACTGATCTTTTAGAGTATGTGGGGAAGGGACAAACCTACTACTTCATGGAGTAAAGGTGACCAGCATGTGGAAGAAAGAGATTAAGCTCTAGGTATCTTTTTTCTACTTATGTCTAGATATCAATGAGTGTGAAATCTTTGGAACATGCACCCAGGACTGCAAGAATTCCAAAGGAAGCTATGAATGTTTCTGTGCAGATGGCTTCAGGTCTGTGGGTGATCAACAAGGGAAACAGTGCGCAGCTAATGGTATGTTAACTGATAGCAAGATTGATTGCTACCTGTAAAGAGCAGGTGGAGTATAGCAACTTAATGAGTATAATCCTCTCTTTTTTTAGGAAAGGGATAATGAAAACAAACTTTATTCTGTAACATAATATTATCTGTGTATTCCACCCATTTCATAATCAGGAATAGAAGTGCTCATCTCTGCTTCCAATTGTAAACATTAAAAATAATATCTTGATTTGGATGCCTGCCTTCCTTTCTCCTGGAATTTTCTGCAAACAAAACCTGCTTATCCTGTGGTTGTCACCAGAAGGAAATTCATGTTGCCTCTTCCTGAAGTTTAGGTTTTCTCAACAAAATAATGCATCAGAAGAAAGTTGCATTAAACTGGTACAAATCAAAGGCAGTTTGACAGATGATTGCCATTCATTGTTCATGGACTGGTGCACGCAAACAGAAGGACTTTGGCCAATGTTTAACATCAATCATTAGCTTTTTATCATACCTCAGTGGAGTGACTACAGTGTGCGACAGTTATTGAATAGGTAGAGAGTTGATTCAGAAAATAATAGTAATAGAATAGTAATAATAAAGAGCTGAAGAAAATAGAAAAAAGTGACAATGCAGCAGTATTATATAAAAGACAGAAACAACACTGTATTTAGAAAAGTACTTACACTATAACAGCTTTAAGAGATACATGATAGAAACGTAGTGTGCCGAGTCAAATAGGAGAATCTTCAGAACAGAACGCCTGTGACCAAAAGCGCGTGCTGCTGGAGGTTTTGAAACCTAAAAATTATTTGTAATATGAGAAATGATACAAGAAAACCAGGTCTCTGGGTTTCCAGTCCAGGGGCCTAATTCAGCAAATATTTACTGTTGAGCATGAGACTGGAAGTACAAAAGGGCATTTGCACCTGAGTTTCTGCCTGTCTGCCTCTTTATGTGCCTGTGTCAGAAATCTAGTTCTTTGAAACCCTTCTTCATAGGCTTTATTCAGGACACATCTAGACACCCAAAGTTCTCAAGGCTAAGTGATAGAAGATAACATGATTGTAGCTGATAACATCATGAAATCTGTTGTGCCTGAAGTTCTACTTCTGTGTATGCCCAGAACTCTACCACTCTTTGTAGTACAAACTTACAGCACTCATAAATGCGGGCTTCTTTTGCCTGTGTCTGCTGCAGGCCTGATCAGTAGGCATTTTCAGAACACACATAGAATATTAGGTCCCCTTTTTCCTGTGGTAGCATATATACTGGAAATGCTGTCAATTTCTACACTGAATTGTATGTTCATTAGAGAATAGAGTCACTTGTCTTATTCCCCCATGGTTGGGCCTGACTTAGAGGGAAAGGGATTGTGTTCAAATGAACACTTCATAGGAAATTGAGCATTATTAGTTGGAAAAGGCACTGGTAAATGAGATTTTCCCTTGCCGGTGAATGCCTTGTCATTTCTCATTGGCTCTGTGAAGATGTGATAAATGTAGGAGAACTTCTTCTCTGGAAGAAGGCCTAGGATTTAAGTCCATGACTCCCAGCTGGACTTTGTCCTTAGCAAAAGGGCTGAACAATTACATTTTCTCACCAGCAAAATCAGCCAGGTGGGACTGATAGTCAAGTTATTAGAGTATTGAAGCTAACCCCAAATTAACCTGTGGGTAAGAGAACATTCATCTGAATAGGGAGGCATTAGGATTTAAAGACTTGCAGGTAGAAGAACTCAGGTCATGGCTCAAGGTACCAACAATTTATTTGTACTTTCAAAATTGTTTCCCATACATTGAGGAGGGGAGCTGAACTGCATAGCGTATAGCAGCATTCTATTTTTGAGATGTGAGTTGGTGATATGCCAACACTGTAATGTTTAAGAATTTTTAAGGAATTATCCCTTAATGATTACCACTGCACAAAATCTATGGTGAAAAGGATAATACTACCCTCAGTGGTAAGCATTTCCAGAGTTTTTAATGAATTTTGCAAAGCCAAGAAGTTTGAATAGCTCTGAAGCTTTAGAAGTGGCCCTGTGTTCCTTCTGCTTCTTATGCAGACAGAACTTGTGAAAACCCCAGTTTAGTTTTGACTAGGAGTGACTTTCATCTGTTTCTTCTAAAATGAGAAATATGTGAAAGTAAAATTCATGATTGTTTCCCAGGTAATCCTCCACTGTTACTGCTGCCAGATAATGTGCGGATTCGAAGATACAATATCTCATCAGAACAGTACTCTGACTATATTGATAACCAGGAGCACATCCAAGCTCTGGATTATGATTGGGACCCTGAAGGGATAGGCCTGAGTGAGTATGTGTAGAACATTAATACTCAACCATGCAATGGTCGGTTTAAAAAGATGCATTTCTGCAGCATGCGTATTTAATTTACACTGGAAATCAAAATCAAATTAGATTAACTGGCCAGGTCTTGGTTGAATGTGTCCCTCCCCTCTACTCATTCTTCAGCATCAGTGTGGTTCCTTTTAATGCTTTAATTTAGCTTAGCTAGGTTTTGTTCTGTTTTTCCTTTTGTTTTGGTGTGAGTTCAGCTGTGGAATTGTGGCTTTTTAGGATTACGCAGTAGTAGAGGATTGCTATAAATGAACCCCTTCCTTTTCTTCTGCCTCTACCAGTCCCCAAACCTGGCTCAAGTCTTGCAAGAACTAATCC